>NW_010237863.1:25852-50700 GCF_000690775.1 Eurypyga helias
CCAGGAGAATAAAGAGAGCTTGAAAATAGTCAGTGCAATTCCCCCCACTCTCCTTCCTCCAAGTTAAAATTTATAAAAAGACAGCATAGACTTTTTTTTTTCCCCCCTAACGGTTAAATATTTTACAGAGTTCTTGTACTGGAGTTCACAGTGTGAATTTCACTGGCTGGCAGAGTATCATAGGGCAAATTGAGATGGACAAGATGTTACTAAGTCCTTTACAAGGTGGTGACCATTTTTTTTTTCTCTTTTACAGCATCTAACAACAATATAGCCTCATTTTATTAGTATTATCTTTATAATAATGCTGGTTCTTACTCTGTACAGTGTAGTGCTCTGTCTAATTCTGATTACATATACTGATTCTAGCTTCCTGTCAACTTTGGATTCAGGTAAAAGGAAGTATTTTTATCTTCATGTGCATAAATCTACAGCATGACTCTGTATACGACAGTACTTTTCAAGAACTATCTAGTTCGAGTCTCATAAGGTATCAATGTACAAAAAATTAGAAACTGGCCTCATTCTTACCAACATAAGTCTGCAAATACCATAGGGATTCCTACTACATATAGCAAGTTTTTCCATGCAACACAAAAAAATAGAAGACGACCATGCATATCATCAGTGTACCTTCCATCAGTAAGTCACTGAGGATTTTGCCATTACTGAAGACATGCCGCTAAGCTAGGTAGGCTAGAAAACTGTTCAGCATTCCCAACATACAAACTACATTTTTATATTGCTTTTTCATAATTATGCTACATGGGTATTTCACACATGACAAGTAGTATGGTGAATATAATTTTTTTTTGAAGGACATTAAATACCTCATAGACTAAGCAAGCCAGTATAAACAAAGCTCTGAATACACAGCTCAGTGCAGACTATTTTACCTCCTTAAGGTCCCAGACCCAAGCCCTCCTGGAGTTCTTGGTCTATAAACGCAGTTTAAGCATACTCATTTCACCCCCATTTAGGTTAGTACAGTCTTTGCCTCCCAAAACACAAAATTGGTCTTCATAAATTACTAAAATGTATTTTTAAGGTGTATTTCTTTAAGTCCAGGGTGGGGTTTTCTTTGAGTTTTGAATGACATCCAAGTAAGAGACTTACATGTGAAAGCTTGTTTGGCGACTCTTTGCCACTGCCTTCTTTCTGTAAAGCCCGGTCTTTGTAGGAGCTCAGGACTTTGGTTGATGGTGTGTGCCACTTGGTTTCTGCCATAAATAATTGTGTTTTAGTTTCTGAATGCTAAAAAGATGATTATACTGTACAAAGAAAAAGGTTACATGACAGCATCAAGTTTCAAACCTGTACACTCTTTGGAATCAGAGGCGTGTGTCTCTTCAGAATTTCCTAAGATCTAGTTTTTCAATGATAATTAAACAAAGTTCAACCTGCTTTTCATAATTCATGAGGCTTTCTGAAGTTCAGGAGTAGTTTGCTTTAAGTTTTATTTAAATATCTACACCATATTCTCTTAGACTGTCTGTAACAGTCCCTGCTTTCACTGTCATACTACATGCTCTTGTTGTACCAGACCACCGCATCGGAAGGTGGCTGCACTTCTACAGGCACTGCATTGCAAAGAACGTTTATTTTTAAGATACAGTAGCTTTTATTACCAGAATGTCTAGTTCCTTCCGAAGATTCTTCTCGTTCTCTCCCTCCTTCACACTCCAGTGAGCCTGAACCTTGGTGGTGTTCATGGAGCAAAGGGGACTGGCACCTTTTAATGAAAGAAGAAAATTAAGCTGTTTGGGGTTTCTTTTTCCCTAGAAAACTACGTACATGATTAACAACAACACTTTTTACACTTCAAAGCAAATATTTTGTAAGTGATGTGTTTCAACAATCGCCATCGTGCCCACCAAGCAAGTATAGTAACGTTTCCAGACACTGCAGGAAAAACTTTACATGCAATTTTTCCAACAGCACACTGTTAGAAGTGTGAACAGGCAGAGAAGACACTGACCTTTAAGGAATGCATTCTTGGGGCTGTATATCCAAAGGTTTTTGTAATGCAGAACTATGGTAATATATGCTTAACTCCTTTATGAACTAAGCCCCACAGAAAGTAACTGTAGTTTTGCAGGCTTTCACGCTCAGAACACGTCAGCTGGTACCAGGCCCACTGCTTTGTATTATATTGCGTAAGTTACATTATTGCACAAAGCAACATACTAAAACCAAGGTTGCTATTAGAAATAACTGTGCTGGAAAAATGACACAAGATGCATTTTCATGTGTTTACTGTCAAAGAAATTGCTTCAGTTTTATTTGAGTTTGTAGCATCTATTTAGCTGCCAGAGATTTCAGTGAGCATTCTGAAATTCCCCGAGGAGTCTCCAAGACAGAGCATATATATCTGTTACAGGGAATATCCTAACCACAGTCATGCCAAAGCAATAGTAAGCTTACAGACAAGGAGTCAAGCTGATGTTTTCAGTATTCACTTTTTTTCCTGAAAAGTAGCTTCTGAAAGCCAAGTGTCAAAGTCTGGAATGCTTTTATATTTTGCTATGTAGATACTGCCACAGCTCAACATTTTGTAACAGGAGTGTTTTCAGCAGTTGTATTTATAGAAAAAATGTGATAATTTTGAATTTAGAACAGACATCTCACATAATATTCTTATAATATGGACAGTATATTGGGGTGGTCTTTTATACACAGACAGCTAACTTCTGAAACTTCAGCACCAAGAGACTAACAGGGATGTGAAAGAACCATCTATATGCCACAACAGCCTTTTAGGGAGAGGACACCTCTGAAAGGGTGCTACTGTTTTGGCAAGAGATGACCGGGAATGGATGCCCCTGGAATAAGCTCAGTAGGAAATAAAACTTTTGAAGATCATAAAGATATTTTTTTAATCAAATACCCTTCCACTGAAGCAAAAGGGAGAGATATTTTATTCCAGTTCTGAGTTACTAGTTGATTTCTAGCCTGCTTCTGGGAAAGCAAACTTAAGAATTGTGTGTTATTTACCGAGGCTGTAAAATGACAATTTGGTCCTACAGAATTAAAGCAGCATGCTTTAAAATTGTATCAGCATCCATGTTACATTAAAGATCAGTAAACCTATACATCTTAAAATGCACTAAGAGAGTTTGCAAATAGATCTATGATACAGAACATCCACGTAAGTTTTGGTTAAGAAAGAAGATGCATGGGAGATACAGCAAATTAAAAAAAATAAAAAGTATCACCAGTACCCGTCATATCCCACTTGCTGTCTCCACTGGCTGCTCCCGCTGGGCCCTGGGTCACTGGAGGAGGACTGGTTGCTTGGAGAACTTCTGTAATGTTGACTAGAGTCATTTACAGTGCACTGAGGTATTTGTGGGGTTTCAGATTTGCTTCTTTTTACAAACAATAAAGATGCAGCAACGAACACTTAATTATATTCATTTGGGGAATGTACAGTTTTATCTTAGTTTCATAAAACTTAAATAAGTATTTTAATAGTATGTTTTTT
Organism: Eurypyga helias; assembly: GCF_000690775.1. Classification (NCBI taxonomy): domain Eukaryota; kingdom Metazoa; phylum Chordata; class Aves; order Eurypygiformes; family Eurypygidae; genus Eurypyga; species Eurypyga helias. Next base: position 29,337 of record NW_010237863.1, read on the forward strand.
ATTTTACCACCGGTAATATATTTCCAACTGAATAGATGAAAAGAGGCACAAAAAGACAAACATCCAAATTCTATTTTCCTTACATGTATCATTACTTCTGAACAAGTGGGATTAACACAGGAGTCAAAACAGCTGAACTGGGTCTCTAGTTTTACATGTGGGAAGCTCTCATGATGGTTCAGAAATGACTGTTGGTTGCTTATTCCAATTTCCAGCATAGTAATTTAGACGAGGTAATACTAATGCTTTTAAAAAATGTAATTAATTCTTTGATATAGAAGAGCAATAAGAAAACATGTTCATGAATACTTATTGTATTATAGTAAGTATTATAAATAGTAGTAGTAGTAGTATTACACATAATACTTATTTGTACTTATTATTTAAAGTTTTGAGCCTCAGGTCTTAACAATGCCTCTAACTGCTCTTCTTGGAATTCCAGACAGTTGAAATGCAATGCTCAAATTTGCTTTTGATCACCCTCTAATCCTTCACTTATGCTTATCAGTCCATAACTACAATACTATTTCCTTCAGTGACATTACCTTGCATTTCCTGTATTTCTCTTCCTTTTTAATTTTTTCTCTTTTTTTTTTTTAAAGGCTCTGTATAGAAATGAATGTATGTACTCAGGGAAGAGGTGAAGAGAGCTTTCCAGCTTGAAAATTTTAAAGACATTAGCTACTATATTTTGTCTAACAGCCAAATGCATACACACTACATAGATAGAGTAGTGCCTAACCTTTCAGCATGTCTCTAAGTATTTTCAGGACTGAGCCTCTCTCAATCAAGTGAAATAGTCTATAGGCTACAGTTGAATTCAGTTGCACATTCTTGTTTCTTACTCCCAAGAACTTTGCATTCCTTCAACAGTTTAAGTGAACCGGCATTAAGGAATGGGTAACTTATGATCCCATGTGTTTCCAGCCTCCAAAGTGATGTTTAGGGCATCGTCCTCAAGACTAAGACAATGGTTTGTACTACCCCAGGCAGAAGAATGCCCAGGTCTCAAGCCTCCCATTTGCTGGACAAGCATCTTAGCCATTAGCTTACTAAAAAAACATGTCAGCTAGAAAAGGAGAACCACAGAAATCCAGTCAGTGAATGCCTCACACAGTTCCTTTACAGCATTGCAGCTGCCTGGTCTCAGGACCTGATTGGACACCCCATGTGAAAGGATGCACTCGCCTACAAATGTGACTCAAGGACTAAAGTACACAGAGACTTCTCGGTGCGAAAAAAAACACCCAGAAGAGTGAGCCTGAAGCTTCACTCTTTGGCATTCGCTATGTGCAGCTGTCACAGAATTAGGCATTTTGTAAAAACAAGAGTAGAGCTCAAGGATATCCTTGTATTTCCTAGTGACTACTTACAGGAAACTCCTTGATCAACACAAAAACATTTGGGTTGCCTTCTCAAAGCACTTAAGTCTCTTCAGGAACTATACTAGATGCATAGGTGTTCAGCTCCCTGTTCTTAATTTCAGTTCAGAGACTGGGCACCTATGGTGACATGTAACAATAGTTGAACTGTTACTGCTTAAGTCTTTTACTGTATCTCACCCCCATTTCTGTTGCTTCTTCCTCTTTTTATCTCTAAACCCAACCATTTTATCACCGACTTCAATATTATCTCATTTTCAAATCAGTTGCTGCAACTTCCCTGTTTTATCAGCCTCGTTCTCTCTGCTGCACTTCTCAATTTGTCTGAACTGATATTGGGTTCTCTGACCCTCTAAAACCTCTTCATCATTTCACTAGCCTGAGTATGGATTTTCCCCCTTGCAGACTACCTATAAGTACTAATCAACCCTACTTCAAACTTTTCTTTTAAGCCCTTCTCTCTGCCAAGCCATCAATGCCTCTTCCCATGTGGAAAAACTTTGCCAATTAAGTACTTTTCACATTTCGAGACCCACATGTCACAGTTCATCATTTTCCTCTTTTCATTATTTATACTCTGTACCATGTCTTCCCCAGAATAGCACTTGTGCATTGCACTTGTTATGTTTAAGTGATACAGGAGCTTATGCATGGCAAGAGAGAGCCTCTGTCTTAGCATTTTTTCCACATGCTTCCCTGAGCATTAGAAGCAGCTCAACTTACGTTTGTCAAGCTTTTTTGGAAATGAATAGTATGCCAGAAAGCTTCCATTTTTTCTCTGTATAGGCATACAGTATCCTTAATAAACCTTGATAAAACCTGAAGTATTTCTAGACATCTGATACATTGTCTCCTTATGCTAGATTTTACCGCGAATTTCAGTAACGAGACATTAGGAAAAGCTTAAGTCTACAGTGGTATGTGTATGCTTACAGAAATGCACCTCTCCTTTTTTCAGGGGGTGAGGAAGGCGTAGGGGAAATGGAGAATACAAATGACCAAATGGTCATAATTGGGAGTCTGCTCTCCCTGTACAGTGTTATAGGCATATTTTCAAATATGTACTACTATTGCCTGTACATATTTCAAACAAGGTAAAAAGTCACTAATTCTTTTCTACTAAATAGAAGAGTGTAGCAACAGCGGTATTTCATCCACCATTTTAAAAATATATTTAAGACTAGTATCTAATTGATATGAAAATCTAAATATTTTCAATGGGCAGAGTTTTTTCCTTAGAAATTAGAACTACATCACCCCATGGAAAAAGGGTATAAGCAGAAATAATTGTAAACAATGAAGAGTTCTGCTCAAGACGTGGTTTTCCTAAATAACTCAAATGTCAAATGTATTCACAAATTTTTAATTTTAAAAATAAATTTTTATCTTATGAAGAATTACGATTAAATAACAGAGCTAATATTTAAGGACACCATCCCATCATCTAAGAGGTGTTACATATTCAAATCACAAGTTCTGCTTTGTTTAATTAAAGGCAAAGCAAAGCATAAGGACTGGTAATGAGTTACAGAATCCTTTGAAACTATTCCAATAGCTTGGTAATGAGATTAAATAATTCATTTGTAAAGGGATGAATTAATTTTATTTACACTCATTATTTGTTTAAACAGGAGGCCAAAAGGTGGGGGGACAGGACATTTGTAGATCAAAAAGTCACAAGGCCGTTTCCCACTTTACTGATTTGGGATCAGAGGAAAAGGTTAGCTGCCCTCAGCAGTGGGCTCCTCAGTACAGCCCACTTTTGTCACAAACAACTAAATTCACTTGTTTCAGGTAGAGGGAACTGGGCTCAGCAAATGCTCTTTAATACCACATCAGAAATAAAATTACTGTCAAAAGTCAACAAAACAAGGTTTAGAAAATAAGTATCCCAAAGTTCTAGAAAGCGGAGTAAGGCACGTTAGGAAACGACAGGCATTACATGGAGAGTGTATTACCTTGCCCCATCTGGCAGTTTTCTATCAAAGGAGGTGCTGCGAGGAATGGCTGTCTGAGCCTGCTGGAGAAGCTGCTGGCACTGCAGTCTGTCAGATGTTCCTAGGATTGGAGAGGCACGAGAGAGAGGCTGCCCAGCGGGAGTCGGCACCCGATGCCAAGTGGTATTCCTTCTGAAAGGGGTTTTATACTCACATGGGGTGCCTTCACTGTCAAGTTTGTATTCCACCATGGGTATACGACAGAGTTCTGAACAACCCCTGCGGGACAAAATAAAAATGCTGATCAGTCTCACTGGAGGGAAGAGAAAAAGGAATCTTGCATTGTACAGTCAGAAGCATATGCATATTTTTATTCCGGGTGTCTAAAAGTGCTCGTATAGCATTGTACGGCCATTCAAATTCTTCAAGACTATCATGCCAACCAGGCAGAAAACATTTCAAAATAAGGGATTTGCTCTCATGTGCTCAAGGGTTTTTGAACTCTTCTTGCCCTTTAAAAAGGAGAAGATACTAAGCTTTTATAAATTAATCTGCAGCTTGAATTTTACATAATAGAAACTAGTAGAAGCAAAGCATTCAGAAGTCAGCAAACATCAAATTCTTCAACAGCTTTAGTTTGTTTAAAATTAAGAAAATACAAATAATTCCTTAATGTAAAAATGTACATATTCAGAATTACAAAACATTTTGCTGCTTTGAGGCAAACTAACGTTTCTTCATGGAATTGACAACTTTCCTTTAGAATCCCACCTTGTCCCCACCAAATGACAAAGCAAATACACTGTGATGTAAATGATTAAGCAGCATCTAAATATTTTTCTACTTGTTTTCAAAGTGTACTTTTTTGGTATCTCATTTCCTGGAGGTCTTCCTGAAGAAGTAGGGAATTGGAATGAAGAGACAAATCAGAAACAGTCTGGCTTACAACCTCTGCTTGAACCTTCAGTGTGGTTAAATGCTAACAGCATTCCCAGAAAGTGTAAACTCGGGTAAAAGTGGTGACAGTGTTCCCCAAAAGATCAGTCTGCCAATAGGATATCTGCTGTAGAATCAGGCTGGATCTGCATTAAGGCTTACTGTTTCAGAAATTAGTTACTAGGAGCCTCACACTCACTTTAAGCCAGCCCTGACCATCATTATGGATGTTATATATTCTCGAATACTGTCCCCATTATTTGTCTGATAGGCAGTGCATGCTAAATTAATATGTATAAACAAAATACCCTAAATAATTCTAATGAAATGCCTAAAGTTTAAGTAAGAAACAGTAAAAATTTGCTTCTCTGTCTCTACTACAATTCTGCTTTACCCCTTGAGCTGAGCCTCAATCAAGCTTTGCTTTTGTTGAAAACTCAACATTGACCATTTCCAACTAAATTAAAATCACCTAGAGAAAGGGTAATAAAGTGTCTGTGAAGTGGTTACAGTTTGAACCCAGAAAATGTTTTGTCACAAGTGACTCAGCGCAAATGTGCATTTTAAAGAAATTGTATAGGTTATCATATATTAAATTACTGTGCCCCAAAGTTTCTGAAGCAAAACCCAAAAGAACATTTTCATTGTCACTGTTCTGGTAAGCCAATAAAAACCCCATAGATACTACAGTATTAACCATGTCATTCAAGGTTGTTGAAGAGAGGATGCGTGTGCAACTTCTAGCAGTAACATAGTAGATATTCTTTATATACCCAGGACAATCCATCCAAATGCTCCAGGCTGCTGAATTTATGGTACTAAACAGTCAAACTGTTTAGCTTGTAGCATTAAATCTCAGTCCCTGCTGGCACTCAAACATATGAAAAAGGTAAAGAAAGACCTATAAAATGCAGAGGATAAAGCACTGAGAATGGAGATTCTCACAGCAGAGAATTTCACAAGAATGGTTCTCTGGTTGTAACTTCCCTATGGAGGGAAGCAGACCTTAATAGTCTCCTCTCACAGACAGGGAAACACAACTGCCAAGAAACCAATGTTCTCATATTATCAGTTAATTTCAGAAGGTCAATTTGATATATCTTTAGCCTTCCCCCTATGCCAAGAAATGCCACATTTATTCAGACCACCACAGGAAACTACTTCAGTTCAATGTATCTGTTTTTTTAAAATTGTTTCACACTTGTGAAAACACCACCACACGTTGGACCCTTAGAATGGTGAACACCACAGAAAGGCTGACTTTAGTGAATTGCATAGAATTGCACTAACATTTCTACTGCGTAGAATACATTTCTCCAGCGCAATATTCAACCGCTTATATCGAAATACTGTTCCTCTCTTCATAACGTTCCCTGCCTCATTCACTTCCTGCAAGGAATGACCCCAAGGTGGAAGAGACAATAACCTCTAGGAATGTACCCTTGATTCCCTTACAGAACGGGAACATGTTACGTGAACATAGAAAGTTCTTAAAGGATAAAATAGCCTAAGATTGATTATTCAATTAAAGATTTTCATAAAGCTTTGCATACAAAACAAACAGAACAAAGAAGACCTAGATGGCACAGCAAGGGTAATATGAGTTCAGGGCACTACATGATTTGTCATGTGGTCATGTGTGCACAGTTTGTCATGATTTGACCAGGAAGCTGAACAATTATGTAGGCTACGGTTTCAATCATCCTTCTGCTGATTTCTTAGTATCGTTTCACTCCCTTCTTCATTCCTCTAAACCTTAAGTGTTAGAAACAAACAATCCCCTCCCCAACTTTAATTAACAGGATATTGATTTCACAGTTTGTCTTGGTAATTGAGAAAGTTATGGCATGCAACTGTCATTGTCTCCCTAATTAGATATTCCCAAAAGAACTTTAAGTGCTGTGAAAATAACCAAGGGTTTTAAAGGCAAAAGGGGCTGTTAGTACTATTTAGTTCAACTCAGCTTGCTAACTGAATGACTAATGCATGATATAACTATAGAAAACAAGATTTCCCACAAAGAATAATAATTTATAGTTTTGCAGAATTTTTTTTATTTACATCACTAAAATATATTCCTCTGACAAATGAAAAAATTATTCAGGGCACTGTTCCTGCAAAACAACCATTCCTGTTTGTCTTATAAAATAACCCTGTCAAATCACTATGAAAATCTAAAATTGTTAATTTTAAATTAAAAATGGAGCCCCAACATGATTGTTGTGATGGTCCAAAAACACTCCCATGGTTAAAATGGAACTACTTTATATGGCTTCCCTTGTCACATGGATTTTTAAATTAAAAGTGCCAAACCAATCTGTTCAACATTTTTATGAAAAAATATGCTTCATTGCTTCACAAACACTGCCTAAAGAACATGTACTGTAGCATACTGAGATATCGAAAGTCATAATTGTAGGTACCTCCAATATTAGAAACAAAGAGAATCAATTAATTAATGCCTGCAATCCAGTAAGGTTCCCCACTCCCCTACTGTGGATAAATCTGCAAGTTATCTTGCATGAAAACAACTCCCAAATTAAATGTAATTTCCTATTAAATATTTAATCGGAACATTATCAAACTTCTACTTATAATATTGTTACTTATTGTACTGGATAAAGAATATACAGTGGCACCAGTATTGGATGATAGCTTTTAATTAATTTTAATTATATATATATTTAATTCACTTTAAAGAATATGTAAAGACAAATCTATATATCTTGAATATTTAAATTTATGTTTAACAAGTCTAGGATATCAAACATCTTTCCCAGTTATAGCCAATATAACATTTTGAAAGACAGACTCGTTATTTGTCAAGCAAGTATGACCAAGTCTTAAACATGTCAGAAGTGATAGTACTTCCTGTCCTTTACTGTAATTTGGTATTAAATTGATCCTTCGACACAAAGCACAGACTCTTAAGATCTTCGGTTAAGAGCCATATTATCCTATAAAAATTCCTTAATAAAACCTACTTTGCAATTACACAGAGCATGACTCTGATACAGCTAGCAGGTCATGACTGCATATTAAAATTTAAGAGCCCACTATAAAAATCTGCAATATTCAGATGTTACTGCAAGGACCATTATGTTCTGAAACAATTATCAAACAGCCCATTAAATTCTTCAAACTACGTTAACCAAACTTTTCAATATTAAATTAAGATTCCATCTAAAGATTCTGTAAAAGGCTCTGTGCAGGGCCTACATTAGGCAAGGATGCTAGTTAAAAATTAAATGTTAATCCCCATGGAGAAATTAGCTTTCATATACTATGATCAGCAGTTTATCACCTTGATAATGACACAAGCGCTTTCTTTTCAGTTATAGCCTACCCCTATCAACTACCAGGTATGACTTCAGTATTTGGACCCCAACTATCTACAGATTTCACGCATTATGAACGATTTGTTAGTGTAATAACAAAACTAGAATAACTGGTTACAATTTCACTTGAGTTCAATATGTCCCAGATCTGAACCACTAGGACAGATGTAGGGATAGAGAAGTAATCACTGGTGGTCACCCGTTGTATTACACAGATAAATTATCCCTTACTATCACCATTTCAATTCAAAACATTTACTCTTGCTCAATAAGGAGCCTTCAGCTATATATAGCAGTACATTAAGAAGAATGCAAGTACTAACTCAAACCTGGTGTTTGAAAGTAATCACTCCTGTTATAGTGCATGTTTGTTCTTACGCTACAGCAGTTCCCACAAGATGTCACAATGAGACCGAGAACTCATCATGCACTCTATTAAATCCACATAATAAAACATAGATTAATTTCACATAATTGTAGGGACTTAACTAAAAATCATAATTTAGTAGCTTAGTTTTGCTTAGATGCACTGTGTAGTTAAACAAGACATGCATACTTTTCCCCTTTCTTTGACACCCTCTGAAGTACCTCCTGGAAGTAACCCCTTGACTCAGTTGACTCCTTATATCAACCACAGCACAAGTCCAAGACACTGGATAAGATTCAAATGGTCTAAGAAAACTTTGGTCAAAAAGCCAAGACAAAAATTCCAAGTTCTGAACTCTCAGAAACCTAGTAACAATAGTCACACTGAATCAAAAAAGATAATGTCATTTGAAAAATAGCAAATCAGTTTTACTTTAAAATAATTTCTTAGCACGATAGAGGTATGTGATTGCTTACAGCAACCTCAGATAAGGCTGCTGCCCACTTTATCCCTCCTGGTTTGAGGCGAGTGATAACTCTCTGGCAGTCCCTTCACAGAGCTGAAGACTTGAAGTGACAATCCTGCCTTTATGAAAACACACTCGCTGTCCTTCTGTTCTTTGTTACTATTCAGTTTTAAACAGAATCTTTGTGTTGGTGAGTTGACAATTTAGAGGCTTAAGACCCTCTGTGCTTGCATTGTTGTATGAAAAAGATGAGAAATACAGGCAGGACAGTGAATGAAAGGAGCTGGTCAGGAAATAAAAGAGAAAAACTCCAAACCAACCAAGGTGTTTGGCTTACTTGTATGATCAATAAGGCAGTAACAACCCCTGCAGTCTCTGCTGATGGAAACTAGGACTCAAGCAGAGCAAGTCACATGTCCAAATCCCAGAGAATCAGAAAACAGCTATATCAAAAGACAACAATCGTGTGGAAAAAAGGTTCAGGAAGCTATTGGCAAGAAAGAAGAACCACTGGGAAAAAAAATAGATAAATAGGAAAGATTTTTATAATGTTAAAGAGAAAAGCCTTCAAAATTCACCATAAGATTGTAAGATGAAGAGCTGGAAAACCAGTGGCTGGGATGTAAAAGTTATTTCCATTTCTTAAGTTGGAGCATAATATGACGAGTGACAGAGAAGACAAATGAAGTAGGGGGACCAGTACCAAGTACTCGGACCTCTGAAAGGTCCGAGTTCAGAATGAATCCTGATTCTGAAATGGTCTAAGATACTACAGACAAGATTAGGAATAAGACCACACATGAGATACTACTTCCTCTTGACTAATTCCTGTAAGTAAAGATATTTTATGACTCACTCAGTTCAATCTAAAATAAAATGGCAAATACAAAGTTTGTCACGGATGTGCCATTTAATGACTTACAAATATATATTCTTTAATGAATAGGGAAAAAAAAAAGAATCTAATTTGAGTTAACCAAAAAGCTAAATACAACAATTGCCTGCACTAAAATATTTTTCTACGTCAGAAATATTACCTTTGAATCCCAACAGGCTTAAAAAAACGGAAGAAAGGAGAGGTGACTACTGCAAAGCACATCCACAAATTATTTATCCCTCCACCAGTCAGATTCAGGGAGGCAGCTGATTCCTTCAAACTTCAGACTTCCAGGTTATCAAGAGTCATTTGAAACATGTTGTTCTTTACTTCAATGAGAGGCACTAAGATACTCTTCTAAGTAGTTTCTGCTATTAGTCCCCATAGCAGAAAAAAGACATTAATTACTATCTCCTGACTTCTTTACCTAACACAGCAAAAAGGCATCGAGCTACAGATGACTATGAAGACAAACCAATTTTGGCAGTTGCACACCACAATGGTGGTGGCAATCACCTAGACTGAAGATACACTGATCTTAAGGTCAATTCAGTGAAATGCATTTCCAGAGGTGAATTTTAAATTTTACTATGTGAAACTTTCATACAATTCTCTTTTACAAAAGAAAATGACAGATTGACCATGCTTCTGATAAAGACAAAAATCCTCAAGCATACTCTAAGTGGTCACATCGATATTTTACTTCAAATGATGAACCAAGTGAACAATTTGAAGTCCAGGAGCTTCCGAGACCTGACATTCAGTATCCAAATTGTAATAGCACGTAGCCTAAATCCCACTGTGTCTCTGTACCGCTCTAGTAAGTCATATTCTAACTACCAGGGTCCATCGATATGAACACTCCAAACATGCTCCAAGGCTTACTCTGGCTGACAGGCACTGCAGTGTACCTGTTAGGTACTCTTTACCTGAATGCAGGTAAATGAGGTGAGTGGCACAAAAGTTGTACCCGTCTTTTCTCTACAGTGCGCCACTGTAGATGCCAATTTAACTCTGTTTTAATGCTTTTCTCCACTTTACTGGGACATGCATGTGCTGCATAGTAAAAATCTTCTCAATGCTGCCCAGAGTTCTTGACAACTGCCAGAATACTTTCTCATAGGAGTCAGTAGGGCAATTCCAGTAACACTGGGAGGATGAGGCACATCTTCGAATGGAGCAGGGAAAAGATTTCGAAGAAAGCTGCATAAGTTACCTTGTGTACAGCATTTATTTCATGGATCTACACTCTACCTTTATGTAGACTACACATGAAAATTAAAAAGAAAAAAGAATCAGTCATCAGATCACCTTGAGAATGGGAAAACGTTATGGACTACAGCAACAGAGTCCAGACAGCAATGAAAAATATGGAGAAGTTGCTCCAATCTGGCAAATGATCTGCCAATAAAGTTCCCTGTTTGATACAGCTAGACACACTGATAGTATTTCCAAATTATAAGAAAATGAGGAAGTTTTAATCCAAGGTATAATATAAATCAGCAGTGCAAGATAGTTTTAACCTAAGTTGCAAAGGTGGTGGGTTTGTTTTTTTTTTTTTAAGCAATTTATTGAGAGGAAAATGCTTAGTTTATCTTAAACAGTCAGTAAAGTTGACCAATACAGACTAGATTATTGCATAGAACACTATCCTAATATTGTATAAAATAATATACATATACATACACACATACAGTGACATTTTTTGTTATTTTTTTTCTGAAGAGGAGAAAATTAAAAGTATATTAAATATTTTTTTAAGAAAACACAGATTATCCTCAAAGAAAACCAACTAGAATACATTGACCAGAGAGAGGTTATGCAGTACCCATCCCTGGAGTTCGAGTCCCTGACTGGATAAAGCCCTGAATAACCTGGCTTGACCTTGTAGCTGACTCCATTTTGAGCAGGAGGTTGGACCAGATAATCCCCTGTGGTCTCTTCCACCCTGTTTTATCCTATGATTCCATGCACCCAAGAAGTTTTCAACGAGGTAAATATCAAATCACTTGCTATTTCTGCAGCAATGTTGTACATTCCAACCCAGGAATAACAAAAATGGATCCTAAAAAATGTTTTATATAAAATTAGGTATATATACTCCAAATTACTTACAATAAAGAACTTCTTTGCTGACCCAGAATTGAGCATGCAATATATGAAACTTCAAAATGCCAAAACCATGGATCTTTTGAATTTTTTTCAATAGTGTTGACAAATAGATAGAAGAAAAAAAAGAAGTCTGGAACTCCTATTTACATCTCTCCATAGAGACTATGAGAGCTTTGCCTGGCAGTATGGGTTTTTTCTGCTTGACTGTAACAACTGTACACATAATAAACTTATAACTAAACCCTGCTATTATTTCATTCATAACTAAATGTAAGAAAATTTTTTTACTTAGAGTGTTTACTCGGGTGAGTAATACAATAAGCATCAGAGAATTGTTTAAAATTTTTACTTTTTCAGTTTACAGTTCTTTTGTTGGGCTGTTTCTGGGTGGAGACCATGTTACATACATTGCCTAGGTTTTCCTTTGATGCAAATCAAAACAGAAAGAGATGCTGGTACAATAAGGTTTCAGCTTCCCAAGGATTATGTTAACTGCATACTTAGCCTTACTCTCTTAAGTACAACAAATTTAAGGAAAAATGTTAAAAATGTAAATTGTATATATTGGCAAAGGCCAGGTTTACAAATCCTTTCCTTTGAAAAGTGTATTGAAAAGAATGAAGCTCAAAGGAATTTATAAGAAGTGACAGAAACCAATTTTTATTTTTATAAACAATAAAAAAGTCTTTCTTCTATGCAGAAGAAAACCATGATGCTTTGGTTAGTTAGAGAAGGGACAATGCAAACGATGACATATTAAAGATGGGGAAGAGGGCAGCCTATACCCATGCCTAAGCTCTGTTGGTTGCTGGTGCTGTCACCCTTCCAAAGGCAGGAGGAGGGGCAGAGAGTTCACAGGGAGGGCAAGTGCCAAAAGGTCCTACTGTGACACTGACCTTCTGTTAGGACTTGCACTTAAAAGGTAACAGCCTAGGTTAAACTCTCTGGTGCTAACCAGAGTTCTGACAGAGTTCATTTTTGCTGAGTCTCCATCAGGCTAAATCACAGTGCATGTGTCATTCCCTGAATCTAATAATGTTGTAAGTACAGTAATTCTGATAGTAAAGTTAAGTATTTTCTATCATTGTATTTTTTGTTGCATATGAAGGATTAACTTTTGCAAGTGATATGGCCTCCAATTAATGCCATTATATTTTCTTAGTGGTAGTTCTCTCAGTTACCTCTAAAAACATCATAGTTTACAGTTTTCAGTATTTCCAGCCTTCTTAGGTTAGTATCAGAGGTGGTAATAAAAAGCATTGGTACATTTAAATTCTACTTTTAAAACCAAAGTTCAGTTTCAGGTTTTTCTGCTTTAACATGCCTCAAGTGCTGTTAGTCTGTAGTATCCTGCCAGCAGTTCTAGACCTGACTTCTTTTGAGCTCAGAAGGCTTAATTTAAAGCAAAACAAAACCAACCCCAAACCAACCCACAAAACTAATAATTCTGAAGGGAAAGACATAGCACAGAAACGAATATTACACAAAGATACTTATTCAGATCTGAATACACTGACGAGCATGTTTGTTCCATACTGCTTGGTAATTTAAAGAATTTATGTTTTAAATAGCGATTTCTCCTTTCTGTCTAAATATCAGCCTGGTGCTATGCAAATAATTATGATTTCTCAATTTGTGCATGATTATTTAATTGCTGGACCAAACTGAAAACAGCAAGATCTTTGTCTCAAGATCATTAATTTTACAGGATAGTAACTGAAAGGCCTTATTCCACGATTGCTTTTGCATATACTGCTATCAAGACTATAGGTAGAAGCATCTACATTAACTAATAGAATGCATTTATTGAGCAAAATTTTCCTCTTTAATTTCCTAATCACTCTAACATTCCTTTGTCAGCACCTTCAATATTCCAAACATTTTATTTTTATGCTGAAATAAATTAATACAAGACAGTTTGCAGCAAAAAATAAAGTTATATATTGTTAAGAGTTCACTGGTAATATTATCGGTGTATGCACACTTACACTTTGTAAGTTTTCTTTTAAAACATAAAGGCCTGACAGAATGAGGATTATTTGTGGGTAAACCAACAGAAAAAAAATCAAGTTAAGAGCTTGATTAAAAATCTCCACTTCAGCTGATATTTTTCCGAGGCACTGGGACAGCTTTGGAAACACCCTTGCACTCTTGAAACTCATTTTCATTTGAAGGGTATAATTCCCAAGACACTCCATTGCAGTCATGTCCAATCTGTGTAATCTCATTTCAGAATCTGAACCCAGCAAGGAACCAGTGCTAATAAGCAACCTAAAGAGAAAGTCCTCATTGCTTCGTATTCCTAAAACCCAGTAGACAGAGCTAAGCAGAAAGTACTCTTTCAAGCAGTGGAAATCAGCTGATTATCTCAGTAAATGAAAGCCAGGCATTAATAAAATGATGCATGGGGATTTTCCATAAAACCAGAAATTTTTTTTTTCTAAAATGTTATTTACGTTCTTGTAAATGTCTGACAATTTTTAATACAAGCGATTTCCTGTAGAAACAAAGATGAACATATTTTTATATCTATGCACTGTGAACAAAAACTTAGTGACTGAACTTGAACCCCCATATTATGGCATTGAAATTAATTGTGCATGAACAGAAAACTTACAATAAACTACCAATTCATACCCCAGGAAATAAGGATGAAATACAGAGGAGGGGGGAAAAAACCCTCCAAACAACTGTCAGAAAATCATGTGCTCTGTAGGATGAGTCAAACTTTCAAGGCACTTATTTCAACCTCAACTTCTCCTGCCTTTGAAGCATCATTCTTCCAGACACGTGCAGCATGTGGATCAAGGATCGATGGACCCCCAACTTTGAAGGAAATACCTGTACGTGTTCTGAATGTTATAACTATTAGATCTACTCGACAGTAAGAAGTTCTTTCCTGAGGACCATGCACATCTGCCTTAAGTGTCGCTCACAGATGTGTTGGAAATCTCTCACAGACACCTGATTCTATCTTATATAGCTATGCACGGATTCTCCAAGGGCAGTGACATTTCTTGTCAAATGAAGGCGAGATGGATCCTAGTTCTCCAGATATTTGTTTTACAGGCAAAACTACTGCCTGTAAATTGCTGGATAAACCTGATACCTAGGTAGAAGAGAGACATGAACATACTAGAGCGAATCCAGCAAAGGGCTACAAACATGATTAATGGATCACAGCATCTGAAACACAAGAAGAGGCTGGAAGACCTCAGATTGCTCAGCCTGGGAATAAGAGACTCAGGACAGACCCTGTGGATGTGTATAAATACCTGATGGGGTAGTGGGGAAAAAAGACAGGGTAAAACTCTTCGGAGTGGAATCAGCAAAGACACAGGAAGCAAGATGCACGAAATGAAATACAGGGAATTCAATTTAGCATAAGTAAAGCCATTTGTTACTGTAAGGATTATTGAACACTGGAACGAAAGTTATGGAGTCTCTGTCCTTGTAAATACTCAAAACCCAGCAAACACGTTCCTCAGCAATCTGCTCTAGCTGACCTTGCTTTGAGTAATAGGGTTGGACTCAACAATCTCCAGAGGTCCCCTCCCAACCTCAACTATTCTCTGTTTCTATGCTTCTGCAAGATAAGACACTGCAGGTGGCTAGGACAAGCAATTGAGTAGGACACAGTGACACGGACTTGGACAAGTTTTAACTGGTAAGTAGCTACAATTCTCCAAACCTCTCAATTTATGCATTTCTGCCTTCTCCTCATTCCCCCTCTCAATATTTTTCACAAACAATGTCATAGGTCACGTTTATGAACTGAAACCATCAGTCTTGACACCTGATATCTATATTGCTTTCTGTCTGCTCTGTTTAGATTATAAACATTGAGGGAAGGCAAGCTCAGAACTCTCTCAATATTGGATCCCTTTCAAGTTGGGCAATCAAAATTACTAATCATATTTCAGGATATGTATGGTCAACTTTCTGTTTCAGTGAGAAGTTGCTATTTGAGAGAAAGAGGCATTAATGAAGATTCCTTGTTTTACACTAGAGAGATGAGGTTCAAAAAGAACTTAAAAATAAATACTTCGATCATTTTCATATTTTAGAATAGAAACACAGTGAAAAATTTTTTTTTCCTTAGTAATTACTCACATAATTTTTAAAAAGCAAAAGAATTATAAACAAGAGCTTTTGCAGATTTTTCCCAGTTTGGTGGCACTCAGTTAAAAATCCTCCTATGCATAGAATTATGTGCCATGTATTACCAATCTGGGATTTTAACATTTTATTCCTAAAAATGCATCAAAGATGATATAAACAATTCATACAGTATGTATTTTTCCATCAGGGCCTATAAAATACACATTTTTACCTTCAATATAATAGGATCAGCTCATTAGGCTCATATTCTGCAAACAGCTTGGAAATGTATACCAAACAAGTCAGTGAAAATTCATATCCAGAAGCAGATGGTGAGAATAGCAAAGCTAAGCAAAGAGAGGCTTAATTGCAAATTCTATCCAACTAAGCAAAACTATATTCACAGGCATTTTCTTCAGAAAGGAACCCAACACATCGACATGCAGGTTGAGGCAAGGGAGGGCACTTCTGTGTCATTCATCAGACCAATGACTACTTGGAGAATTGCCACCAATTAAACACTATTTGTGTACAGTTGGCACTAACTTCATAGTGCTGCATGCTACGTAAAATTTTATGGTTTCTTGTCTTGCCAAAAGCAACACATCTAATGTTTTTTCTGTTAAATTAAAAATCAACAGGAGATTTAAAGTTGGCCTTCTACAAGACGACAAGTAATTCAATTTACTCTGGTACAGTTCTCATTTAGAATGTGAATGAGCCACATTAACAGCACCTAAAGAAGGTATGTGAAAAATAAAGCATCAAGTTCTAAATTTCTTCTCTACCTCGTAATACTAAACAAATGGAGAGAAGAGCAAAAATCTTTTTGTCACTAAAAAAGGTACACTGATGCATTTCATCCCTGAAAACAGTGGTACAGTCACTATAACAATCTTTATTACAGTCTTTTCCCAGGAGTGTGAACATTTATTTCGTGTTGTAGCAAAGTTTCTTTAACCGATGATTTCACTGATGTAATTCACTATTTGATATGACTAAGTCAGATATCTGTATCAAGTGAGGAGGACGAATACGGTATCATGTATTTCCAGAACCCAGTATTTCACTACTTTTGTTAAAATTTCAACATAAGAAAAAACAAATCTTTTTCAATAGTCAGGAGTCAGAGAAATGTCACAAGACAGATAAGGTGCAGTTTTAACAGAGAAGGATTCCCAATTTCAAATTTAGTATTAAAATATAAAATCCTTCTGTGGAATAAAGGAAGTTACATCAGCTTTCACAACAGCGCAGTCATGATGCACTAAAGGTTACTTCTTACTCTTTCAAAGCCATATAAAAGTAAATTTCCCATTAGATATCTTACAGGATCCCATCTTATCTTCTATTACAAACCAATAATTGTTCTGGGGAAAAGATTGCTTTAGAGATCCTCAATATTAGCACCATGAGAGACAATATCCATTTCCTGAGGGCCTCCAATAAAAGTGCCATCATTTAAGCAGTAGCAGAGAAAAAAAGCCAAACAGATATAAACAGAACATTGAGAACAGTTGCTCGTTACCTTCTAGGTGCTCCATCCTCATGTGGTTGAATAATCACCACTTTTACTGTCACAGATGTACGTAAAAGGTCGATCATTTGTTCATGAGTCAAAGTTGCCACAGCCACTTTACAGATCTCAACCAG
The DNA here is from genome assembly GCF_000690775.1 of Eurypyga helias. Lineage (NCBI taxonomy): Eukaryota > Metazoa > Chordata > Aves > Eurypygiformes > Eurypygidae > Eurypyga > Eurypyga helias. The sequence goes on from NW_010237863.1 coordinate 46,506, forward strand.
GCGGCTCCCTTGCCGCAGGCCTGCCTTCCATGCAAAACCAAAGGGCTCCACATCTGCCACTATCCCTTCAAAGTTCACGTGGAATCCAAGTTGGCCCAACCCATTCCTCCGAAGGGTCATTTCTGTGGTTTCACATCCTCTGGTCACTATCTAAAGAAATATCAGATCATTATACTGTTGTCAGGACACTCACTTCTTTGGACACAAAGATCTGTTTTCAAACACTATAAAGCCATGTATGGTTTGGCATTAAGCTTCTTTAATATACTAACAATTATTTTGACATTTGTGGTTGAAGGAAGGTTTCTGCACAGAACAAAACGAACAGAACATTTCACAATGTTAACAGCCTTACACGCCCAGAGCAAGCAGCTGACCCATGTCAAGTTCCTTCCCCCTCAGGCAACATTAACACAGTACCATTTATATCTTACTGAAAACTTAACAGCTGGTTTAGTTTCAAAACAAAAAGCAAGCAAAAAGCTGTCCTGTCAGGTACTTCATTCTTGTTGCCTGACTGACTGCAGGTGTGTGGGTATTTTTCTTCAGTATTAGAGTATTAAACTTGAGACAGAATGTGAGCCAAACTGAGTGAAATGCTTCAGTTCTAGCATCTTTTCTTCCTCAAGACCACAACAGTGAGGATGAGTTTGATTTATTCTGCCCTGTAGTCAGATTCCTAATTACCACCTTCTCCAGATGTGGACAGCACTAAAATGGGATAAGAGTTTTCACGTCACTGGGAAATTTAGAAACAAAAAAATTACTTCCTTCACATTCAGTGAAGAGTAATGTTGTCATGATACAGAGTAGTCAAAATCCCTCAAATTGAGACTTTGCTAAGCAGGCTCAATTTTACATGCTAGCTAAGAGTCCTCAACACTTATGCTCCAAAACAAATACTCACACTGTAGGGTGTATGCTGGGATATTGCACCAGACTCAGAAGACCAAATTCTAGTCTGCATTACAAGCTAAGTTTGTGAGTTACCCTAACATTCCTTTCTTTGAGGGTCACAAAAGGCTGTATTTTAGCTCAGTTAGTACAATCAGAACCAAAACTTAACCACTGTGAAACATTATCAAAAAATCTTGGTTCATAAGCCGTACCATTGAAAGATCTCACAGTGCTTTATAACACTCCAGCAAGGCAAATATTTGCACTTTAAAGACACATATGGTACGATACAGATCAAGGGACCTTCCCAAGCTCACACTGCATTAGGAGCAGTTCCACAGTGTATTTTTTTCCACAGAGTTGTTCATGCTGTTTATGGTTGCTTTAAGCATGCATGACAAAGATACACACATTACTCAACTTATATATAATTTAAGGGGCTTAAGTAAGTGGCTAGAGTCCTGTATAGTCAGTTGTATAGGACAGGTTTTTGGAAAGGCTGTTATATAGCTGAAGCGTAATTCAGGAGGCTATTTTGGAAGCGTTGTTCTTCCCCTCCATTGTCTGCTGGAGCCAGAATCCAGGCAGCGTAGCTCACTAGCTTATGGTGCACTTCCTATGGAAGCATGATCCCACTGAATGCAGTGCTACACGGCAAGGGAGCGGGACTGTGCAGCAGTCAGGTATTGGCACTGTGACTGGGTAAAGTTGTCACAAAACTACTTCTCTCACTACCCAAGACAGAGACAGTTGACTAGGTGCAGTTTCACGGGAGCTTTGAACTGATCCAAGACCTTATTACCCCTACGCCGTTGCTTCCATCACATTAGCACTTGTGCAGCCATGCAGCCAGATCAGATACGATACAGCTGAAAAATGGGGTGCTTAAAATAGTGTTCCAAAGGGGTGGCAGGCAGGGAACGGATGGGGCTGCCTCCTTCACTGACAACTATTATGAAAGTACATCTCCATTACTGACAAAGGAACTTAACACATAGCAAGTATTAAGCTGTAAGTCACTTCAGTAGCTTCATTTTTACACTTTGTTTAGTCAAATCTTTTGTCTGCATCTGTGTTGGAGTCAGGGATGAGAGACCTCACTTCTACTCCCCTCCCAATCCAATGGCTGACCGGAAAAACTTGAGTGTTTGGGTAACTTACACCTGCAACTTAGTTGATGACTGAAAGTCCCATTTTTTTGGTACTTTACTAAAATTTTAAAGCACTACAACCTTTATAGAATATTTCTATATGGGTATCTGTCACTTAGCAGAAGACATTTAGGACTTGCACACGTGAGAACCAGTGCCCCAAACCCATGAGTTACTTTAAGTTTCCTGACCTGAGGGAGCTGGTCCATACCCCTGCTTTTAACCTGCAATAAACTCAAGGTAATGAAATTCAGTAAGCCCTCATTCACTAAAGGCTAGTCTTCACTGAGCTGTGAAACACTGGAGAAAGATCTTGCAAGGATCTGATATTCTGAGAATCATTGCCTGGCAGCTTTGGGCTACTTAAACTGTAGCGCTTTCACTTCATACACCTTCCAGTTATTTCTGCAGATGTAGCCTCCAAAGTTAAAAAAATGAATGTCATTCTTGAGATGTGCAAAATGTATTCTGAAGGTTTTGTTTACAAAATCATGTTCTGGGTCTTCATGTCAAAAAAACCAGCTATTTCCTTTGTCATTATTCAGATCTGAGTGTTTGGTATTTTTTAAAAGCTTTCCATTTTAAACAGAACTTTGTTGTGTTTATAACTGTGCACATAGTATTAGAGTTATACGGCATGCTGAAAGCACTAAGATTTAACTCTTTCTCTCCAGCTCTGAGGTTCACTTCCAGTCATGGGTAATTTTTCAAGAGACTTTCATAATTTATGAACTGGATAAGTGAAAATGAAATTTTCAGCTCTTCATTAGTTTCACTACACTTCTCTCACAACTTCCTAAAATATATACAATATTTAGTCATGCAATGAAAAGAAGAATATGCTGTTCCAGTCAGGAGCTCAGCTGAGTGATGGAATTTTATCCTTGTGAAACTACACGGTATCCTTTTTGGGGAGAAGACACTTCTTTATCATTATGTCACAATTACAGAATGCTGCAGAATGAATGCACCAGATAAAATACATGGATTTCCCCAACTCAGAGCACTCAAAATCTCTGAAAGTCAGTTGAGTATTCAAAGGTTAAAAGAGAAGGAAGATAAACATTCCTAAAAACATCTGTTCCCAGTGGAAAGGATACCAGGAGATCAAGTACTCCACAAGTACATCCCCTAAAAGGTTACAGAGTAGTGTCACATAAAACAGTGCTGCTCCACTTCAGACTAGGTCATTTGGCTTATTTGGTTGCCATTTCACTGAACATGCCGCTGTGCACAAACTAAGAGCCAGCTCTTCCAAACGCACTTAATACACTTGAAATCAAAAGACAGAGATCCTCTAAGCCCCATGAAGGTGAAGAGTTCTTTTAATATATAGGCTTCTAAGGAAATTTTAAGGTGAAGAGTTCTTTTAGTATATAGGCTTCTAAGGAAATTTTATCTGCTCAGATTCTTGTCTAAAGATCCATTCAGGTGTTTTGGTTAACCTTGTATAACTCTGCCATTCTCTGTCACATAAAGGTCAGAATCACTGCTTTTTCTGCCTTCAAACACAGACCACCAAGTTAATCTATAGTTTGCTTCTGCTGTTCTTTCCACTTCATATTCAGTAGATATTCTCCATGACAAATACATAATTGACTCCAATTGACAAATCACAGCTCTTTTTTCAGTCCTGAACCAATTCTTCCTGTTCAAATCAAAATCACAGTCTCAGCTTTCCACAGCCTGCTTTGACTGGGATATTGATAGGTTTCCTATTCATCTGCATGATTTAAACCCAGGCAATAAAATATAGTTCTCTCTCTATGACAGTCTCATTTAGTAACTGCAACTTTTTACTCACTGTTTTTAAGAACGGCTTTTACTAGCGACTGAAAAGGGTTAACCATCTGGTCACTGAAGTCTGATATTATGTCACTGTTTGAGCTTTCATCTTTAGCATCTGCTGGCACATGTGGTTGCTGACCTTAGTTGTGTTCCGAGTCACTTAAAAGGTTTTCAAAGTATGCATATGAAGTGTGGAATGAGAATTTTGAGTACAGCCATAAATAGTGGTTGTAATGGTCACCTCTGAGCTTCCATATCAAAACGTATATACAGACTGTTTATAAAGCATTCAACATCATAAGATAACTAGGGAATAATATCAATATACAGCTTTCAAAAGAGAGAAAAGCAGGGAAAGA
>NW_010237863.1:50731-70088 GCF_000690775.1 Eurypyga helias
ATGAGGTAAGAAACAGGGATGAAAGAAGTATGAAAACAAGTAATGACAGCTAATTCTTTTAAGCAATGTGAAAGCTGGATAGGTGACAGTGAGAGAAGGCGGCCAGAGCTCATACTTGAAGGTAATATTCAGATTAACTTGGCAGTAACTGATGTTAAATTTTTGAGGCTTAAAGCCTATTTGTCATTATTTAACACAAAATCTGACCATGAAAAAGAGGAAGTATTAAAGTAAATATAGATAACCATTTCATTTCGTGTTTTTAATTACTGAATTTAAAAATCTGTTCTCAGCAATCAGGATATTTCCATGTTTTGTAAAATCGATGTAGTGAAAAGCAGCGAAAGAAACTTGTCACTGACGACAGCAGAAGTTTTAACTAGAGCTTTGAATCTCGTTTTCCATCTATGTTAAGCAGTTTACATTGTTCATTTAGCAATACTAAATAGAAGTGAACTACATGTACACTATTTTTCAGAAGGTAAATATCTGTCTAAGGAAAATGAAACTGAAGACCTCAATGAAAAAGGTAATATAACAGTGAGAAAAAAGAGTTTAAAGACATTAATATATTGAAAATTAATTATAGTTTGGAAGAAAAAAAAATATTTAGAGCATGATATTGAGTATCTGACTGCAGAACTAGAGAGGCCCTAAAAAAGAATCAGCTGCAATCCATCTGTTCCAGTGTGAAAATGGTAAGCATAATGATTTCTTTTCAGTACTGGACTTTCTAATACGAACAAAACTAAGACCATCTACATGACTTAAATTAAGATCAAAGGGTGAAGTGTAACCACATGAAGTAGATGCATCAGCATTTGTATCCTGGAGTTCCTTTCAGTTCATTTGTATTGACTGAAATAGTTACAGGACAGTTGTGCTAACTGGGTCCATCAAGCATCTGAAAAATGTTATCCAGTCAACTGCAAAAACTGGCATTAACTCATCTAGTTTTCTTTACTTCCTGCAGTTGCTCAGTACAGAGGAACAAATCAGCAGAACCACTTATACAAATAATTCTGCTAATATTCACATGGGTTGTTGTAACAAGTCAAAGTGAGTATAATTTACATATTAAAATGTTGTATATTTTTTAATTAATGTGTATTTCTACCTACAAAGATGTGATTGGAGAACAGGCTACAGCAAGACAAGACAAAAGCTCAGCTTTTCAATCTTGATTTCAACACTGAAAGCACCCATGGTCTCGGGCAAGTCTATGAGATTATTGGTATGTAATTCCTCATTCCTGGAAATGGGTTGATTACACTTCTCTCAGATGCTGTTGTGAGGATTATTGTTTGTAATGCTTTCTGAAGACTGAAAACACTCTAAAAATAATAATCTCAAAAGGAGATGTACACAAGTAACTCTTCATAAAAAATTCCAGAATTCCAGCTTAGAAACTGTACTTACTTCAAGCCTTTGAACGATTTCTCTGATGTCTTCAGTACAATTATCTGCCGCAGACAGAAGAATACATTCTCCTCTTTCATAAAATATTTTGATGCTCATTAATCCAGATGTCCATCCAATAACATCTCTGCAGGAGCAGTTAAACACAACATTTTTTGATTCCTTTTCAATCAACATAATAAACTCATTGGAGATTCCAAGGAGACATTCAATGTCAGCAGACTGGCCAAAATCTCGTGCAATCACGTTCCACATAATGGCTCCAATACTGAAGAGATGGGCATCCTTCCTTGGTTTCACTTTTTCCTTTTTTTTTGCCCCCAAAGTAATAAAGCTGAACTTTGCTGAAGTATCCACTGTAGCTGTGGTAACAAAATTTTCTGCCAGATCTTTCAAGTATTCTTGACGTGTCCTTGTGGCCATGGCTCGAAATTTTTCCGACTTATGTGCCGCATTTTCAGCATTAATAACTTTGGCTAAAAGGAAGTCCCTAAAGACTGCTGATTTGGGGAAAGTTACTCCTTTGGGAATGGGTGGACCAAATGGTGGCACATCTTTCGATCGTGAAACACCAACACTGGAAACAGAAAGAAAGAAATGCAGTGATTAATTCCTAACAAAAGATCAGATGATAAGCAGAACTGTGATCTGTGCTGTCCACTTACACAGTTGGGTTTAGCTCTGACATGTCAATTTTTCGTTTTCTTTCATGTGTCTGAATGTCTGATTACGTTGCCTGTTTAAAATGTTTTGGTTTTCTTTTTTTTTTCTTTTTTCTTTTAAATATACAAAACACTATATGCATGTGTCTAACACAAATAACATCAAGGATGACTTCTTAGGGTGTCACTTTCTCCTTTCTTTAATGGAATAAATATAAAAATGCTTTGTGAGACATAAGTAAGAGAAGAATTTTTAAACATTATTTTTCTATGTAAGTATCATTTTCAGCTATTGCTCAGTGGCATGATCTTAAAACTAAGAGATATATAAGTAGAAACAGAATTAATTTTAATCCTTAAACATTTTGCTACAATTAAGTGTGAAGAAAAATATCAGTGTCAAATGCGTCTATAATGGGAGCATTCTCCAACTGTTAAAGTTGCCTACTCCATATTCAAAAAAATATCAAAATACCTGCAACTCTTGATATGGACAGTTCACAGCAAGATGTGAAAAATAGGAATACTTTCTCATTGATACAATTATACTTAAAATTGATAGCTACATAATGTATTTCAACTGAAAAAGGATTTCAAAATACTGTGCAAACTACATATAACTACTACTCGCTTGACTGAAATGCAGTCACATTTGGGATGAAAGACACCATTCAGTAATAAGAAAAATGTAACTTATGAAATGTCATGTACTGTTAAACACAAAAGAGCTACCGAAACAAAAATTAAAAGATAGCTTAAGTTCCACAAGACAGCTAAAAGAGAGTAATATGACCCAAGCTCATGATGTATTTTAATGTCATTCTAAACAATGAATAAATAACATATATACATGCTAAATCTGTACCATTATGCTTCAAGTCCTTATTATTTGCACAATTCCCAATTAGTTCAGAACTATGCTTCAACCCCAGTTACCTTGCTAGAATCCATGATTCAAGTAACTCAAATGTGGGAGTTCAGCTCATCTGAAATTTGAGATATTTTCACACTCTCCAAAAGTCCTCATTCATGTACTTAAAGCCCATGACTCATCTGCTGTCATATTGTTGTACTGAGGGATTTATTATACAGGATAATAGCCTTCTAAAAGTCTTTATTTTAAATCACTTACTTTGTAAAAGGAAATGTGCAATACAAATTCCAAATTAATTGCTATTGCTATGTGTGCAAATTTTATTTTCATTAACTTATTACACTGTGCCCATAAATGGAAATATGCAGAACTCTGGTCATTTAAGTCCACAAACTCTGCCCCTAACTCTAAATGTGTGCAAGGAAGACAATGAGGTTTCAAACTCACAAAAAATGTATACAATTTTAAACTTCCTGCTACATGATATCTCTAGGAAATACAAAACTGTTAGAAGAGGCAGTTCCATTGTAGCATTAATAACAAATAGTTGTAAGGCTTTACTCACCTATAGCACACATTTTCAGTGCAAGGATTATGCACTTTGACTATGACAAATACATGTTGAAAGTGGGAACGAATATTTTTTGGAGTAAAAGGAAGTGCTCCTGGCTCTTGGAAGACAATGGTAACTATGTCATTTCCTATATGCCTTTTCCTTAGTAGCTAGATAAGAAACATGCATTGAGAAATTAGTTATAAAAAAACAAATCACGATTTCTTCATTTTAGCAAAAAAACCCAAACAACCCTAAAACAAAAATAAATGAAGCTTAATTTTTCAGAAATAACTGTAATTAATCATATCCTGGGTAGCTACAGATAAAGGATACCAGACTGAACTGCAAAAGATAGGGAAATGAAATTGCACTAAGGTCACGAAAACACATTGGTGAGTTCTCTTGCATCCCCACACTAGTTCTGCATAATTTATGCTCATTTCTCTTTTATCCCACAGAAAAGTTCTTAGTGTATTACTTTAGTAATAAAAAAGTTACATCTTTACATTCCTCACTGTCCAGAGAGCTGTACATCAGCTCCCTCTTTACAGAGTAATATTTGCTTCTCTATGAAAAATATAATACTGCTATTCTTTTTCAATAAACCTTCCTTTTCTGTGTTGAATTTTTATTCAACATTGTCTTTAATATCATGTTCTTAATTTTTTTTAAGATAATCATGAACACTCATCACAAATTTTAACAACTACATACTTGAACAGAGGTGAGACACAGAATACTTATGGAATAACAATAGCTATTAGAAAATCTGTAATTACTAACTTATTCTTGTAATTAGTAGCTTTTATAATCAAAATTAAGTATTAAGTAATTGTTACAGGCTAAAATTTCATAAAAACTACAAAATATGTTCAGCAATAATGGACCACTTCTCCCAAACTCTCCTCCCACCCCCTCCACTCCCCCGCCAAAAAAATCACCACAGTAAAATGATAGTCACTTTCCTCACAATGCATATTGTGCCTCTCACTTTTTCCTTAAGCACCTTTCATTATAAAACATTCATGTCTATTACTGTATGGAACAAACTAGCCGAGCATGTGCTAGACTTTAAATATCCACCCAAAGCCTGCCAAAGATCCTGGCATTGTCAAGTAATAGCATACAGACACTTAAAGCTCTACTAAAAAGGATACAAGAATAAATGTGAACACTTTATGACGGAACAAGTAAAAAATTCTCTGCTGAGCTGATTTTACATAACGTAATCGTCCTAAGAAATAATTATTTGCTTGTGTTTTCTCAGTTCCATTAAAAGTTCATATTTCAGCTACCATCAAAAAAGCAAAGCTGCACATGCTAAAGTCTAAGACCCATAAGTATGTTTCATTACATCTCCTAAAATAACACAAAGGATGGTATTCTAGACATGCTGAGAAGGGTCAAAGCCACAACTTTAAAATATAGATATACTGAGCGCTTTAAACATACTCAAAATCCCAAATGCAGATTAAAGAAATAAGACTTCTGATGAAACTTTAAAACAGATGTAAGAACAGAAAATAATATTTGGTGTAAGTCATGTGACTTAGTCAAATTTTCAGTTTTTTAAGACTAAAACTAAAATAACTAGCCATTTGAGAAATTTAAGACATACAAACTGTTGCACACGAATTACAGCAAAAGTGCACTGCATGGAACTGATCACAGAACCAAGTGTGTCAGGTATACTTTAATGTGCTGAGGTGGTGAACCAGACATTTAGATCATAGTAGTGAAGCTCAAGTTGACGCTTAGAGGTGGTTATTTACTCACAGGTTGGAATTTACACTGCAGTTAAATTTGTGAGAAACCTTTCAATTATGAGGTACAAGGTGACTCATTTCTGCCGTTATGTAACTAACCATCCAATTACTCTATCCTGCCATAGTAGTTCATACCTATGCCTATAGGTTTCCACAGAGCAAAATGACAAAAATCAGAAAGCAACATCTAGTTTAAACTTATATTTATTTCTCAATACAATCACTGTTTTCAAGAATATTTTCTGCCTTTGTAGACCTCTTTAGGAGGTTTTGCTTGCCATCAGAGGTTGCTTAAGCAAGAATAGCAGTCACTTAATAAAAGGTTGGTTTTAGCAGGTTTTGAAATTTTACCAGCAAAACCAGTATTTTCAAAATATGGCAGTTCCCATACCCTATCCCTAAACTGTATTTCAAGAGCTTAAACCTTTAACAGGAGGCACAAAACTAGGAAATAAGAAGTCAGGTCATCATTTTAAAGAACCGTACCAAGCTGGCAGAGATCATAGTGACTTCTTCAACATATTTTAAAATACCATCTGTGGAACACATATAAATAACTGTCACGCGTAAGTGGCCAGTGAACTTCAACACAATGCAAAGGCAAAAGCACAGTCGTGGCTGTGTGCAGAGTACCATAATGCAAAGAACTTGGAAGGGGACAGAAGCAAACTGGGGTGATCAAGAAGATGGAAAGAAGTGCTCTGGATAGGATAAAGGAATAGGAAAAGAACAAAGCACTGAATGGAGAAGGAGGGAACACATATTTCCCTGGGAAATAGGAGATAAAGACAGCATTCTGAAAATGAAAAAGGAATTGAAGGAAACTGGAACTGAGCAAAAAGATTTATAAGGAAACCTTTTCTAGTTTCCATCCTGTAACCTAAATTTTTCTCCCAGTTGTTACCTCGCAGTTTGTTTTTTCGGTTGGTGTTTGGTTTTTGTGTTGTTTTGGTTTTTCTTGGTGGGTTTTGTTTGTTTGTTTTTTGTTTTTCAGGTTCTCAGTTTCCCCTTCTTCTCTCATTTTGATGTCTGTTCAAGTTTGGGGGTTGTCGTATTATTAATTGTTTTTTTTAATCTGCCTTTTTAACATACTCTAAAGAAACTCATGCCAGTGAAGAGCACAATAGGAACTCTCAATATGGTGCACAGATTATAGAGGGTTACTTACAGTAAGGAGACATCAAACACTGACATCATTCTAGTATCAGTCTAAATTGGCATGGTAGGATCGAAAGTGAACCCAGTCAAATAAAACAGGCAGCCAAAAGGAAGTCAGTGAAGTTTTATGTAAGAATACATCACATGCAAAGGGGAGCCCAGTATGGAAAATATGTTAGAAAAGCAGAATCCATTAGATTAAAATTATTTATAGCAAATAACAGTGAATATGTTATTTTTTATATTTTAACTAAAAGTTTCAGACATGCATCTCTAAAGAATTGTATTATCTTAAAATTTGGCATCTTTAAGGTTATGCCCAGGCATAAAAATCTATCCACTTCTGTGGAATTTTATTGTCTAGTCAAACTGCAAAATTCTTGTTGAAGTAGCACTGAAATATATTTTTTATCCAATTAGATTATGAAATGTTAGAGTAAGAAAATCTTCAAACTTATTTTAGTTTATTTCTAAAATAAGTGGTTTCAAAAGTTTTACTTTCAGTGTCTTCTTAGCCAGTACCTAAACCAGAAACAAAAGTTATTTAATCAGATCTGGTTAAACCGAGTTTGATATAACCACGTCTTATTATCCCAACAATTTTAAAAGTAGCTTAAACTCAGCAAGTTTATTTCATTATTGTATATCTGTTTCTTTTTTAAGTTTTCATTAAACCAGGTGAAGACTGCTTATTTGAACTGATTTGGATTAATCAGGTCTGACCACGTGTACACAAGCAAATGTGTGAACGGGAAACTTGCAAGGGAATGATTTGGAAAGGGACGTCACAAAGGTAAAGTTTAAAGGGGAAAGCCTTGAACTATGATTTGAAGAAAAGGCCAGTAAAGAAGAAGAAACTGGCCACACCAGGGCTGGTAGTCTTTTCTGTCCTAGGAAAGAAGCAGCTGACGTGAAAGTTCCCAGCCTATGTTGCAGCCAAAGTGAAAATTACCTTGCTCTTTGGATCTCCTGCTGGCTCTAAAACTAGAGGGGTGTCCTGATCAGGGACCAAGCAGGGCGTAGTTATGTCCTGGAAGAAGCAACAAACAATTCTGGTGTGGCCTGGTTTTGGCTCACAGTTATTTGGAAAATAAGCAATGCTCAGTGCTTGCTCATTGGAGGTCATAGTCCTAGATGGTGAAGAGTGACTCAATGCCTTGCCCAGTCATGACCGAGCAAGGGACATAGGGAAAGGATGCAACAACCTCATTGCCAGTACATACACAATATGCTAGCAAAAAATAACTATTGAATGGTGGTCTTCATTGCTAACATAACCTAGAAGGAAAATGACCATGGTCCCTAACTTTCCCTTCTCTTGGGTACGTAGAGTTAGCAAACCAAACAACATTCATATTTTACAGCACCTGTAAGTCTGACTTGAGCAGAACTGATGCAACTGCATCTGTGCTCTTCAGCATCTAAAAATGTCTCAAGGAAAAAAATCTAATGGAATTTTATCCTAGCTTGTGAGAAATAACTCTATTGATACATTTCTCACTTCACTTCAGTATTGTAGAACTAAACAGTAATAGAAGAAAATTAAACAGTGATTATAGATCCCTTTTTCACATTAAGGCTGGCTAAATTCTGGTCATTTGGGTGTGCTTGTCACATTTCATTAAGACAGTGTCCATGCTGTGCAGATATTGCTAGATCCCAGCAGCTATAAAAAAAAAATAATGTGGTGGTCTTCATAGGTGTACTGCTTGAACTTGGAAAACTGCCACATTATTTTGAACCCAAGAAAGCCATGAACATCAACACGGTGCTTCTATTACATATGGAACCTGTTAAAGTGACAGTGATGAGAGCTTACTAAAACACTGTGGAAAGGAGTGCTTCTTGCTGAGGAAAACCATGGAGTTAAAACTGGAGGTTTATGATATACACAAGAATCAGTGCCTGACTATGAAGAAGGACACGAGGAAATAATGAGAATGAAAGGAAGGCACAGGAAGAAGCAAAAGGACAGTGATAGGGGGTGACCGAGCAACACAGCACTGAAGCTGACAAACAGAAAACTTATGAAAAGTAGTGGACCATGGCAAGAAGATATCCTGTTCTCACAAAAAAGGGAAAGACATGAAAAACAACAGAAGTAATAAACTCCAAGTAAGGCCATATTTACTGTCAGTGCCTGTTATTATCTATGAAAAATGTTAGGATTCTTTTCTTTCTAAGGCAAGCTCATTCAGTGTATTATATCTTCTTAACAGGGTACAGTTTTTCCCATTTACATGTGCTTTGCAGTTAAAGATTGTTCTGCCTGTAATCAGTCACAAGAACTAATGCGTTACTACATTAATCCTGTATTGTAATAACGTGTAGATAAAAGTTTATAGAAGTGGAGCAATCTCAAATCAGTGTTGATGATCTGATACACCTTGATTACTAACTATTGGCACAGTTGAGTGCATGATATAGCTGAACATTCTGTCTTCTGAAAGCCACACATTTTAGGGTGAGTCATCTAAGCATTCGTTTTATTTATATGGTGAAGAGTTTGTCTTTTGATTCCTAATTCAGTTTCCTTAAATCACATCTAAAACCTAAGCGTAAGAGTAAAATTTGTCTTAACTCTTCACTTGAAACAGTTCTTCAAACAGTTCAGAATATTATGCACTGACTATTTAAAATATAGAAATACATTATAAACTTTTTTTCCATTTTGGTTTTCATTTATCCTCTCTCAAGAATTTTAATAAGTTTCTTTTATCTTTTTCTTGCGACCTTGACACATCTTTTTCTTCCCAGAGGGTCTATTGATAGGGTAGACATGAAAGATATAATTCACATATGGTTTAACAGTCAATAACCATCCTTTATATGCCATCAAAAAGAAAGTCAGACAGCATCTTTATTTCATGACAACCCTCCAAAATGAGAGAAAACTTTATATCTTGCATGGTAATGAGAGAATATTCTAAAACTAAGTAAATAAATCCAACACTTACTTCTGCAGACCTAGAAAAATGCAAAGTAGCAGCACAGGAAGTTACAAACTATCACCAGTCTGACCTATGAACAATCCTACTGCCTTTTTTTTTTTTTAAAGTGTTAATGTTGATATATTATACTAAATGTGCTTGTACTTTTTAATTCAGTTGCAAGTAATATCTGAGACAGGCCAGACAGAGTAACCTTACTGGTGCACTGCACATTTTGGATGCTGTGCTGGTTTTTAGCCATCCTTAATGCTTTGAAGATATTCTGAGTTATTACATAAGCAAAAGGAATTATCCAGGAATAAAATAAATACACTGCAGTTTTCTGTCTTCACAAGCAGACACCTTGAAGGATACAGTTAAGAATTTATTCCTAAACTGACACACTAATAACATTTCAAGATCTGCAATACAAGGAGACTAAGTGGAATATTTTTCACAATTTTATTGCACGCATACTTTATCCATAAGATATTTTCAACCTTCATTCCATTCAGTGTTTAAAACATAAAGAAGATGTACATTCAGTCCAAACAAAACAATTCATTCACCACAGGCAACATTACTTTTTAATAATATCATGAAATGGGGGAGATAGGATTTTTATAATATATAATTCAGGAACTTACCCTACGATATTTCTAATGCCTTTTAATATTTCAGAAAAAAATACAATTGAATCATACTTCATATAAACCATTTTTATTTTGAATCAGTATTACTTTAAAAAACCCTCAAACATTTATAATGCAAAATTGCAATTAAAACAGAAAAAAACCCATACCTGTTGCCTGTTACTGGGCATGTACGGAAGCATTGTTGATACATGAAACATTAACTCATAATCTTTATAGGTAGTATAGAGGGAATGAGTTCCTGTTGAGTCAGCTGAAAATTTAATCACAACAAGGTTAGTAAAATAGAAAATTCATACAACTTTTTATGACACCACTCTTTGTATGCTATGATTTAAATCCATTTATGAAATTTAAAACTTTTTTCAATAAAACAAAACCAGTTTGCAAGATCTCCTCTTTCGTTTTGTGTTATGACATAGAAGGCTCCTGCAAGAAACTGCCCTAAGAGTTTGCTGCCTGAGGCCTAAATGGTCTAATTTTGAATATATTGGCATTTCATTTAAAAAAACCACCTAAACACTGAGCTACCTGAATATAGTTTTATGTAATACATATTTTCATTATTTAACGCATTAATAAGGCCAATGGACTAATCCAATATTTTATCAAAAATAAACTGACAATGCTACTTCAAAACTAACATTAACACACATTAATCAGACATTTTAAAACCAGAAAATATGTACATAATACATTGTAGTACAGTGTCAAATAATTTTATTGGAATTTTCAGTTCTTTTCAGGCCCACTGTGATTGAATTTACATAATAGTTACTACTACAAATATTACTCTGCTGACATTTTCAGTGAAAATTATATCTGGGCTGACATTTTTGCACCTCATTCCTCTCTGAATATTAGTTTTATTTCACAAAGTTTGAGAAAAATTGGCTAAACTGTTTTTTCTTCAGTTATGAAGTATCTTTGCATTTACGCAGAAAAGCCCCTTTTACCAAAATGGAAACAGCACTATTTCTCCATAGATATAAATTTGCAACGTGTCCTCAATTTCTTTCACCTTTATTTCTCTCTTTACAGGTACAAGGAAATTAAATGCAAAGATAATCTAATTCATCCATAATATAACCCAAAATTAAAGTCTGAACATTGCAAATAAGAACATTAATGTTCCAATATTTTAATTCCTCATTTCTAGTAGATTGGTACATTTTGAAACATACTAAAAAATTATAGTGTTGAATTGGTAAAGTTTCCTCTAATTTTCTTATTTCTTGATCTTGGGATTTAGAATTGCAGGCCATTAAAAAAGCACAAAAGTAGGGCAGAAAAGAGTTTGTAGTTAACGTATTCCGCATTTCTTCACATTTGCACTGGGTCTGGCTTAGATGGAGTTAGCTTTATTCATAGCAGCCCACGTGGCTCTACACGTGATCAGACTAATGCTGATAACACACCAGTGATTTAGCTATTGCTGAATAGTGCGTGCACAGCATCAGGGCCTTCTGTTTCTCCCACTGTCCCCCACTCCACCCAAGTGAGAGTGCTAGGGGTAGGCAAGTGTCCGGGAAAGGACGCAGCCCAGACAGATGACTCTTACTGGGCAAAGACATATTCCATACCATATAACACCATGCTCTGCAGTAAAACCGGAGTGGGGGGTGTTGGTACCACTGGAGTGGTATCTGCTGCTCTGGCACTGGCTGGCCGTCAGTCTGCGGATGGGAGGTGGCAAGTGATTGCCTTTTCATCACATGGTTTTGCAGGGTTTTGTTGGTTTGTAAACTGTTATGGTGGTGGATTGTTGGGATTTTTTTGTTGTGTTTTGGGGTTTTTTTTGGGAGGAGGGGGTTAGGGGGTAGAGGCAGGGGCGTGTGGGGTGTTCTATTCCTATTTTTTTTTTTCCCTTCATTTACTGAACTTTCTTCATCTCAATTCACAAGTTTTTCTTGCTTTTGCCTTTCTGATTTTCTCCATCCTGTTGGGGGGTGGCTGGGGGTGAGGGGGTGAGCAAGTGAGCACAAGAGGGTCTACGTACCAGAAATTTCTACATTCTATATTCCACAAGATATAGACCAATTAAAGTATAAAATATACAGACCAAGATAAAACATAGTTTTTTTAAAAGAAATTCACAGGTAGCGAAACATTTGAGAATAGAACTTAATAATGTGAACTCTACAAAAACTAGCAAGCAATATTACTGAAACATTACGCCTACCAAAACGTAGCTTTACAGATGAAATTACTACACTATTCTGAACCTGCAGGCAGTCAGATCAATGTATCATCCAATTACAAATACAACATGCAGTAATACTTGTGCCATTACATTAAAAATAAGTATAACAAAAAAGATTATTAACTCAGTATTTTACATTTTATATAAAACTGAAGGCTATATCTTTGTGAACTCTTGATTTCATTGTTTGTTGCAAACTACGAGAACATATTATGACAAGCCAATATTGTTAATGGCACACAGCATTAGTAAAACATTGAAATTATGTTACTAATTATACACACACAATGCCAATCAGCAACATACATTCATAATGAAGCACAGCAAATAGAAAGTGAACTGTTTGATAGATCATCTTATATTTTCATATGTAAAAATCACTAGGTGATATTCAGTCATGCTCTGGTTGGTAGAAAAAAGCAAAACCAAAACACCCCTTACTCCTTTGGAATATTTCATCCCTATTTATCAATTCATTCCAGAAGTCTGACATCCACAGCATGTTAATAAATATTTCTACACATTAATTTCAAAAATGAGTTATTATTCTGTACTGAAATAGGATGCAATAGTCTCTATCAAGCCTGAACTATTAAAGTGAAGCAAGCATGGATTTAAGCAAATATGTAATAATGTTAATAAAAATAAATGTGGTGCTTATGCAGGTTGACAGGGCTACAAATTTGCAGTTTTCACACCTTCTAAGTCATAAATTAGAATCTGCCATAGGATCCAGCTCACTTTTTTCACCATTTCCCACCACTACTAGAGATGGAGAATGTGAAAGATTTCTTGAATTGCAAAACCAGTCTCCAGTGAAAAAGCATGAGATTTCATCACCAGCTTCGTATATCCCATTTCCCACTGGAGATTGGCCTCTGAACAGTTTATCTGCTCTGGGTACCAACCACTAGGTACATGCACTAGACATTTCTGAAAATTTCCAATACAAATTATTAAATCTCTGCCCTAATGCTGTACAGGAGATGACAGTCCATCAGGGCACTCCCAGTTTGAAAACAGAAATCCTTTTATGACTGACACTGATCAGTGTTCAAATGTACCATTTAAAAAAATACAAAAATCCAGATGTATTCCAGTTAAATGAAAACTGAGGCTGACATAGCAAACACATGCAAGAGATTCGTAAGAACCTGGCTACATCAGGTGGATAAGTGGTATGAGGAACAGAGGAGCAAATAAGAGGACTTATCAACTCCTAGATCTCTGGCTGCCTGAAAGGTGAAATATCCCTTGCAAGAAAAGATGATCTTCCCTTAATTTCCTTTAAGTACATTTTCCTAAGCTTCCTTCTTGGCAGCTTATTTCTAACAGTTCAAGGAATTTTCCCATTTAATTAAAAGATTAGGTAGAATACACACAGAGGTAGCAAGATTGAATAGTTTAAAAAGATATATCTTGCTAACAAAAATATTCTTTTTCTGTTATACATAGGCCATATACAGTACTTAAATTCCTCATATAAGGATACAAATCAAATCATAGAAACATAGAATGGCTTGGGTTGGAAAGGACCTTTCAAGGTCATCTAGTCCAACTCCATTGCTATGAGCGAGGACACCTTCCGCTAGATCACACTGCTGTCCAACTTGACCTTGAATGTGTCCAGGGTTGGGGCATCTACAACTTCTCTGGGCAAACTGTTCTAGTGTTTCACCAGCCTCATAGTAAAAAAATTCTTCCTGATACCTAATCTTTATACCTATAAAAATAGTATGGTATTATAATGTAGATAGATCACAGCTCATAGTGATCAGTTGTCAAAATCCTGTTAAAACCACATAAAACTAGGAATGAGTTAATTTAAGGGCAGTGAAAAGCAGTAAGTGTGTTAACATAACACTGACTTTTTTAACAGCAATACTTCAGTTCATATTTTTGCTGCAAAACCAAACAAATTTCTAGAATTAAATCATATTATTGCTATTAGGGAAACTGAAAGACCTGGGGAAACAGCAGTAATAACACAATGGTAAGGTACATGAACGTTTATAGAATCATAGAATGGTTAGGGTTGGAAGGGACCTTAAAGATCATCTAGTTCCAACCCCCCTGCCATGGGCAGGGACACCTTGCACTAGACCAGGTTTCTCAAAGCCACATCCAGCCTATTGTCAAATAACAGCATGCTTACTGTGCATGTCTGGGAAACTAGAAAATAGAGAAAACTTGATTGCTCCTCATATATAAACATCAATATGTATGTTGATTAAAAAGAAGCACAAAAGTTTAGTTGAAATAAGGAAAATGGTCCCTTCTCATGACTCCATATTTGAAATGGATATATATTCTTTTGCCTTTTTAAGGATAATATGGCAAAGTGTAGCTGGGAAATTCTGAAATACATAAAGAATATCACTCACATAGTGTCATTTTAACTAAGTGTAAACAAATGAAATAAGTTCCTTTGATTATCAATTCTACTGGTGCCACAGAAAAAGTAAATAACCTTTCAGACAAGGTGTGATAAATGCTCATATGCTTCCTCTTCCTCATTTACCATATAATCTTACTAATTGAAACGCAAAGTCAAGAGCATGAGAAGACAGAACAGAATCAAACGGATAATTATGGTTTCTACCATAGGTCAGAAACATAACTTACTTTTATTATCTAGCTGAGCCCTGTATTTACTAAATCCTTTTAGCCGTACTCTCTGGCCCAGGAGATCAAGGAACTCTTCAAAAGCTGGTCCTGCCATCTCATTGTTATACATTTCTTCCTCTGTGCTTTGGCCTGCTTTGCAGTAAAGGATACCAATCTTATGTTGAAAACTCAGCTGAAATTGAAAAAAAAGAAAGAAAAAAATTACTGAAGAAAAGGAAAGCCAATACTAGAACAAATACTAACAATTAAAATATTAACACTGTTACAATCCCTGGAACAAGTTATCTCAAAGTGGAAAAGAAAGTGTTCTTATTTGGGAAATTAAGTCACCACAGAAAGAAAAAAAAAAACCAAACCAAACCAACCAACACACAGAAAACAAAATAAAGCCCCAACAACTGTTGAAAGAAAACTATATTGTCACTATCCAAATACAGATAAAAGCAGTACACATTTGAATTAGTTTTTTTACAAAAGCACACTCTAATGCATGTTATAGTATGGGAAATTTAACTGGCAATTTTTGTATAACTGTCTTCTTTTTAGATTCAAAACAAGGTGACCTTATTATCCCTTATTTGTACCCTTTAAAGTTCAGTGCAGTTGAGTTAAAATAGGCCCACAGAACAGTAATTTCTGTTTTCTGTAATGTTTTGACCTCCCCATAAAATCGGCCACTATTAAAAATTATTCTCCATTTTCAAAAGTATACTTCAAGCTAAAAATTTGAATGTAGTTTATTAGTCTTAATTCTAGAACATTAAAAAGATAAATCACTTCTTAAAAAACGCTGAAAAATTATTAAAAGTTACATATAAAAAGCGATGATGGCTTCTTGAGCAGAGTATTGTCTTGTTTCCTTAGCTTTTATGCATACTTAAGATGACAAACAGGAAACCTCCACGTGAATGGTCTGGTCCTATTATTCTTAATTGACAACTTTTAGAGCTTCACAAAATGACAGAGAACAGCAGTCACACCAGATTCCTTTAAGACATTTCTCTACATTCACAACTCAAATCAACTCTCCAGCTGTAGACTTCTCTTAACTGAACTTCAGGATTGGAGTCTCAAATGTGTATGTTAGGCAAAGGCCGTATACGTCCCTTTTAGAGCAAAAGATGACAAGAGCAATCCGCTTCACCTTAGTCATATGTGATACAAGGTCTGTCATGTTGAGAATACTGTAAAACTGAAATCCATAGACACGCTATTGCACCAATGTTTTTACATCATACATAATATGCTAGACTTCGGACAATCCTTAAGCTCCCCTCTTCAATAAACGTGGTGTTTCTCCATTGTAAGTTGAGAGTTGTACAAGGCAGTTGCCAACAGTCAAATTAAAAAAAACACCCAACCACCCCAACCCCCCAAAAAACCCAAACACACAAAAACACCACTACGCAAATAAATCCTCATTAGCAAGAAATAAAAACTTTTACTATGCTTTTACTAGCCTAGTCTTCTGTGTTTTCACGAAGCTTTAAGCTAGTATTCTTTGTCTCCCATGCAATTCAAGAATTTAATCTGACAGTATTCTTGGTTTAACTGTTTACCTTCACCCACAACCAGTACACAAAAAATCCCCAAGATGTCCAAGTTAATGAAGACTTTGGAAGGCCACAGACTAAATCATTGACACCAAGAATCTCATCCCCAAATAGTGAATGGGAAATGTCAGACTATTAAAGTCAATAGCAAACCACTTCATAGCATCAATTGGACCCAGTTCTTTTCTTGCTATGTAGTTAGGCCTACTGGTGGGACAATTTCTTCTTATTTTAAGTAATACAGCAATTTTAACTCAAGATTCCAGCGGATCTATATTCACAGCAATGCACACTA
Organism: Eurypyga helias; assembly: GCF_000690775.1. NCBI lineage: Eukaryota > Metazoa > Chordata > Aves > Eurypygiformes > Eurypygidae > Eurypyga > Eurypyga helias. The sequence continues at coordinate 67,429 of NW_010237863.1, forward strand.
CAGAATTTGGTCTACTGGTGTAGAAAACCTGTGGCACAGCAAGAATAAGAATAATGTATGATGGCAGCCCTCCTGCCTCTCTGGTGAGCCCCAATTCATCCTCTCCTTTTACTCCACACTGGCTCACCCCTAGGTAAAGGGGTTACCATGCTGGCAGGAGGCCACTGATCAGGGAGCAGTTAGAATAAATGAACAAGCTTAGTAAGGGCAGGAATGAGGAATGATGCTGCAATAAGGTTTTGCACGGCATGCTATCCATCCAGACTGCTTCCTTGTTCAATCCTCATTTTTAAACACGGTCTGAAGGGAGTCTGGTATTTAACAAAAGGTCCCAGCTTGCACACTGGTGACTGTTTTATTCAGTGGAAAGCTAGTATGAACATTACATGGGGGAAACTGGAAGAAAGCTGGTCATATAAACATCAGATTACCAGAAGCACTGCTGCTACTTGACACTTGTTAGCAGAGATTTAAAATGATTGTGAGCACAGTGCCCCCTCTATCCCAGCTCTGTGTCAAATAGTTTAGCTTAGGACACAGGGAATTAAGTTAATTTCCTTGACTTCGCACTAGAATTGAGGAGTGGAGAAGTTAAATGCTAACTGTGCCACCAACAATACAGGCAACAACTAACAGTAAAGAAGCACCTGGACAAGATATTCAGTCTAGAAACACAGAGTGACATTCCTTCATTCTTTCTGAGGACACCAGTCATTCCTGAATTTTTCATGAATATCAATATAATTCTAAATGGGAGTGAAGTATACCACTATATTCCAAAACAACCAGCCATCTCATGGTTTAAACATTGTCCTAGGAGACCCTGAACATGAAGATCCAAAAAACCCTAGCCCAAGGAAAGAATTAATCCTGGATTTTCACTTCACGGGCAAGTATTGTAAAACTAGGCGATTGCATACAAATTTGATTCTACCAACACCACAATTCTTAAACAAGGCAGCAGATGCAAGTTCATTTGCAGTAATGTGAACCTCTTACCCGTGTGCTAGGAGCACTCATGACTAAGAAATTAGAAGACTTAAGCAAAGTAACTCTCACGCCAAGATCACGAGGACTATGCAGGAGCAGAAATAGAGGGACTGTAGAACGTCAATACTTAAGAAAGAAGTAACTAAATGAGCTTTGGCGGGACCTCTTTTGTGGATCCTTTAACTGGCATGAAGAACTATCAGAATATTTAAAACTGATTGTTTGCCAGTTTTGAAATGGTACTGCATGCTTTTTCAAGTCTTTTTAAGTAAATAATTGCAGGCATGGTACTGAATTAATGATATCTAAATTAGAAATTCTACATTTAATCTAACACTAAAAAAAAATAATGTGACATCAGAAAATAACTTCTGAACCCAGTTAGCCACTTGAGTATATGACACGTATTAAAGGTGTATAGCAGCACTTCTTGATTCAAAAATGACCATGTTCTAGTCAGAATCACTCACTACTGAATCTTGGCAACTTCTTGTACAGTATAGATTCTTTGTCACGTAACAACAACATGTTAACTTTCACCATGTGAAGATTTTAGAGTTTTTCTGGCAAGGAGCCTCAAGAGGTTAGACATTCAACAGCCACTAAATACCACTGCAGTCAAAGCACCTAATTCCTCTGCGCTTTTAGTAACCTTCAGCCTTTGGCTTACAGAGAAGCACATGCTCCCTAAGGGATGTGAGGTGAACCAAAAAACATATATATCAAACAATCATTAGCAGAAATTGGGAGGGTGATCTGAGGGGGGATTAGAAAGAGGAAAATAAAATAAAATAAAATCTTGTCCAGGTTATAGATAAATAGTTGACTTTTCTTGTAAATTTACAGCCAAATCTGATGCTGATCATCATATGCCAGAATAGACAGGGAAAATGCAGATTCTTTATTTACATATTCCAATTAGGTCAACCATTCAACTTGCATCTACTTTCTACTACATTCTAGAGACAAAGTTTTTGCCAGACACTTCCTCCATAATCCATACTAGACTTCACTGAAAACTATCAAACAGGTAGAAAATTAAATGAAAACACTGAAACAGTCTTCAGTCTCCTGAGGAACTATTCAAACATTTAATACACCATTACCAGAATAATATTAGTTTTGCACAACAGTATTAATCCTCTAGATCATGATTCATATTTTTAAATTCATGACACTTCAGCCATTCACCACCTTCTGTTGCCAAGCATAACTCTTTATATTTGCTTGATTAATAAACTGAAAGCATCAAGTACATAAGAGGATTAAAAGCATAAATGGATCTCATGCCCATTCTATGCACAGCTTTCTGTCTATGTTCAAGTAATTATCCCAAAATAAGCAGCACATAGGATGCATTAATATTACATTTTGCCTGGTGACATCCCATTTCACAAGAGGATTGAATCTTCAGAACTGATCATCCAAAATAAAAAGAGGTGCTATGTACCGCTGTTTCTCAACAGTAGGAGTCGATGATTATTTTGGTCAGTGCAATGGATAATCTCCATTTCCTATTTTTGTGAAATAACTTATAGCGGGTTTGGGAAACATTCAGGTCAGGTTAAAGCAGTAACTCTACACTGCCTAGCGCATACTGCCCTACTGAGCAGTGAATATTATTTATTAGATTAACCTAAACTCACTCTGGAGGTCAAACAGGAAAGAGT
>NW_010237863.1:70152-105449 GCF_000690775.1 Eurypyga helias
AGTGCAACAGCATAGCAGGTACTCTTAGATTCACAATTTCTCTATCATTTTACCAGAAGAACTGACAAACACAGGAAAAAATAAAATTCATTTTGCCAAATGTCCTTCAATTAAAAGTCCTCTTCAAAGACTACAGCGCATAGAAGTAGTAAAATACACATACAAAACTATCTTAACCCACCCAAAGACGCAATTATCTTCCTCTGTCTACATTTACTTGGTTTTGGGCAATTGCTACAAACACAAGATAAGAGAGAATTCTGGTAGACACAAGCAGTGTTAGACACAACCCCTACATTTGAAACCGAGTTAGCACTAAAAAATTAATTATAACACCATCATAATCAACTGGATCCACCAGCTGATTCAGCTTCAGACAGACAGATACTGACTTTCACCTAGAAAGTGCAATCTTCATTTTAAATGTGAAAAAACACATCTTTTAAAAAATTGATTTAAAAACCATCACAAACCTGTCCACAAAATATTCAGAAGGTATAAATTTAATAACTAGCTTTGAAGGAAGCAGATTCACTTTATTGAACCCAGTAAGCCTCACTATATTCTCTCAAATTTAAGCCGTATGAATATTTCATTGCCATACAGTTAATTCATCAGTCTCAATCACAACTTCAGTTGTTTGAACCCAGAAGCATTCTATTCTAGTAAGACAACTGCAAGTTAATCAGGATATGTTATTGTAAAAAAACAACCCAAAATGTTAGATGTAGAGACTTAATGTTGGTCTTTTGCCTCCTTACCTATAGACAATATTAATAACGTTAGATGTATTTTTATTTGCATTCAGCATTTGTACACATTGAAGTGCAAATAAAGATTGTGAGAATCACTTCTTACCAATGTTAAAAGTTTAGTTATAACCTTCCTCTCACTCACTCATCTAAAGAGAATCTCCATAGTTGAATATTTTTTCGTAAGCTGCAATGTATTTTAAAAATAATTTGCTTAGAAAAATCAAGCCTCATTTTGTCAATGAAAACACACAAGTATCTCCAAAACCAAGAAAATGAATTGTTTGCATTACAGACCCATTTTTATTAACACTGCCTGCAAAGTATTTAAGGTTACTTCCTCTTTTTAAAATGAATAGTCTTTGAAGAAAAGTCATGCGGTACGTACCCCTTGTTCATCCAGTTTAAGCAGCTGTTCTAGTACTTTGGGTGAGTTGGAAGCCTGCCTCAGGCACTGAATGCTCAGCTCTGGTATTACATACTCTAGTACCTCTTTGAGGGGCAGACCTCTTGCCGTACCATGCCGAGCAGTGGATGGTATAGCATCTTCTAAAATTGCTCCTCTAAGTGTAGTAAGCTGCAGTAAGGGTAAAACACACAAAACATTTTAGTTCTACTACAACAATGACTTTTAAAGATATAAACTTCAGGTTTGAGCAAATGTATGGAAGAGCAAATGAGAAGAAAAAGTTCCCTTTTTTTTAACCAGTTAAAAGATTATTAAATAACTTTTAAAGAGGGGACAGGATCTTATTGTCTTAGTGACAAATAGATACATATTTAAAAAGAAAGTAATCAAATATCTTATAGATTATTCTAATTCCTGACACTATTACTTATTTTGGAAAAAAAAAAATTAAACACCAGGAACATGAAATATTAATTTTAATGCCGTACTACCCTAGCAGAGACAGTAGTTGAATGTGAGGTTGGACAGCTAAGGTAAGCCACAGCTAATGGCACCTCCATTTAACTCATCCAGCTATTTTTTAAACCATGCTCCTTTATCTTCATTGGGTTTGGTGAGAGTAATTTCTTAGAAGTGAGTCAGCTGAAACACCTCTCCACACAGACACACCCCTTTTGTGGCAATAAAAGAAAAACTTAGCCTAAAAGAATACATTCTATATAATCTGCTTCTATATCTGTTTGTTAAAGCACATAAGCCCAGAGATATCGGGAGGTCTAGTTAATGCTTCTCTATGTCCTAATCACAATAAATAGCAACAGTCCTAAGGATTATGAAAATGTATAGTTGTTTGCCACAGTAACAGCGTTGTAGGTTTTCATACAAATCAAAGCTAGTTGCTGTGATAAAGAAATTAATTTGCAAAAACACTAATTGGCTTGTAATAGAAGTTGAGACATGGTCTTCCATAACGATCACAAGCGAGCTGTTCTTCCAAACACGACAATTATTTTTATCAACTTATTAATATTCCTTCCACAAATCATGTATGTGGAACTATATAAAGACATCTCACAGGAGAAAGCTTCTAAGAAAGTAGTTTAAAACAAAACACATACCAGTCATAGCACTAGCTTTCATATTTTTTCCCTTCCTTTTTCCTCTCCATTCCTCATCTTTAATTTCTATCATCAGAAAATTAACATCAAGCAGCTTGATCCAAACTTATCTTCACCTTTGTTCTTATCTGTTCCATTGCTTGCCCCTCGCAGTTCCCTTCAGCCAACCTACCTCCTTTTGGGTGCCCACTCAAAACCAGAAAAATTTTATGCAGCTCAGAAAAGGAAAGCTTTTTTCTTGGAGCAACAATATTTACTAAGGGGACAAGAAACATTCCTTTCCCATTAACAGATATACTTTCAAAGTTAGTACCATATTCACCGACAAACAACTAGTATCCAAAGTTCTGCGTTAACTTTTCCATTCCTTTGCAGAATTACTGAAAGAACATTACCTCACTTGTCCTGAAAACTATACGATAGTTGAACTGAGATCCTTCTTTCTCCTTGGCATCTTCAACCTTCTCCCTCCGGATGCTGACTGCTACAGGTCCAAGATTTTCATCTATTCCGAAGTAGTTCTGATGCTCTTTGGTACAAGAGCGAATGAGGAGAAAATAAAACAAAGTGTGAGTCTCCTACAAAAATTTCATCAAATCTCATTAAAAGTTTCTGGAGCCAGAAAAAAAAAATATTGTTTTTGAGAGAGGAGATCTGTAAATACACTGGCTGAAGTCTTCTGAACTGCACAGTTACGTACATAAATCACAAAATTCTAATTTTGATGAGCAGCGTGGTCACTCATCACATAACTCAAGTTACTGCAAGTGCAGCTACTATGAAATAGTTTTTTGTTACTATGAAATTAATCATTTTGTCTCACGCTGTAAGCAATTTGGAAAACTATAGCTAAATAAAGTCTTCAACAAAAGGTAACAGTCTTCAAAAAGAATAAGGTGTAGCTTCCTTCATTTCATTCAATTTATTATTTAAAGCTTCATATTCAAAGCAGCAACAAGTTCTAACAAGTGAAAACTGAGGCTAGTAACTCTTCAGTCTTTGATGACCAGTTAAATTCAACTTACAGCCAACTGGCCCCGTCTGGGAGAGTCAAACACTAATGACAGAAGCAGGAGATCCAGTTAAGAAACCATTTAAGCAGACTAGACACACTCAAGCCCATAGGCCAAACAGGATACATGTTGAGGTAACTAGCCAGTGTCACTGTAAGGCCACTCTAATCCCTTTGAAAGGTCACAGTGAGTGGTTACACCCAACTTTAAGAAGGGCAAGAAAGAGGGTCTGGGAAACTACAGACCAGTCACCATAAACCTCAGTTCCCAGTCTGATTAAGGAACAAATTCTCATGGAAGAAATCTCCAGGCACACAACGGACAAAAAGATGCTTGAAAACAGCCTGCATAGGTTTACCAAATGCATACCATGCATGATCAACCCAGTTGCTTTCTACTGTGAGATGCCTGGCTTTACGGATGAGGAAGGAGCAATGACTGTCACCTACTTACACTTCAGCAATGCTTTTTACACAGTCTCTTAGAGCATCCATGTAGCTAAATTGAAAAAATATGATTTGGACATGCAAATTACAGATGGACGTAAAGCGGCTGGACAGCTGACCTCAAAGGACTGTGATCTGTAATATGAATTCCAATCAGTGGCCTATTAGTAAAAGATTTATCAGAAGTCAATAGTGGAATTGTTACTGGTGGGTTTTTTTATATTTTTTTATTATCATCATCCAAATGATGGAATGGAATGCATCCTCCAACAAGTTGATGTATGTGACCAAGCTCAGGTGTTGGGGGTTAGGGCTGTATGCAGTTGGGTGCAACAGATGGAGGGAAATATCCAGCAAGCTTGTGACAAATGAGTACTACGTGCACAGGGCAGAGACTGAAATGCATAGACCTTGCAGTATTTTACAAAAGCAGACAAAGGATCTGAACTCATCCACACAGGCAGAGTCCTGTAGCTGTAGGTACGTCACTGCCCACTGTCCCCTTCCCCAGAGGCAGCTGCTGCTGAGAGAGGGCAGCTGAGCCCCAGGTGAAGCAACTCCTAAACCACTGCAGTTGTCAACCTGGCCTGTTAAAACAAACTCTCTCTTTGTCAGTTTGAGAAAATGGACTGACAACACCACCATGAAGACCAACACAGACCTGTATCTGCAACAGAGCAAGCTATCCAACAGCACGGGCTGGGGACCAACTGCCTCAGGAGCAGCTCTGTGGAAGGGGACTGGGGACCCTGCACTGCAGCCAGCAGAATCCCCCACAGAGGGTAAGGCTAATCACACTCTGGGCTGCACTACCCAGAGCATAACAGCGGGTCAGGAGAAGACATTATGGCTCCACACCCGGCACTCTAGAGGACACCCTAAGGTCACATAAGGAGTAGTGTCCAGTTTTGGACAGAGTGGGACATGGCCAGCAGACAACTACCAAGACAGTTAGGGGGCTGGAGCACGTAACAGATGAGGAGAGGCTGAAGGAGGGGGCTTGTGCAGCCTGGAGAGGAGTAGGTTAAGAAGGGAAATAATTGCAAGATCCCACTAGCTGGGGGGGGGATTATAGAGAAAGGAGAGCCAGAGAGAGAATGGACAAGATGCAACCATCACAAGATGCAGCCCTTCGTTCACGGCAATCAAACAAAACAGTTTTCCAAGAGAGTTTGTGAAATCTTCATCCTTAGAAATGGTCAAAAGATAAAAGCTAAAAGGGAATAGGTTGAGCAAGCTATTCAGAATCTACCTTTAAAGGCAGCGTTACACACAGAATTAGACTGGATGACCTCTAGAAGCATATTCCAATCCTGTTTATGCTGTAGTTCCATATCTTAAATAACAATGAAGTAATGGAGTAATTTCTCCTTTTAAGATTTGATCAAAAAAACACGGTGTTAGCATTTTTGAGTTTGACACTTTTTTCTTAGTGTATAGAAATGCGTAAGATTTTCACTGAGAAGTGAAAATCTGATCCATCCATATTCTCAAAGTGAACAGAAAAAGATCTATATAAATATATCTATATAAATGACAGTTTTCTTTGTCAAATCAAGTTTAAATTAAGTTTCCAGTAGGCTTTCAAAAATCTCTCTATAAAGTATGTTGGTGGCTACAGTCCATCTCCCAGTGGAGACAAAAGGAGTAGCAGCACATGACAAATAGCATCCTTTCTTTGGGAGTCACACCTGCGATCAAAGGGGCACAGACATTAAATAATTCACTCATGCTCACCAACTACATTCCTTCCCCAGCCAGAATATTCTTCCTACATAGATAAATTCTGCTTCATGGATGTCCCAGTGTTAAATCAAAACTTTGAGTCTTAATGGGCAAATTTATCAAATGGAACAGGATTTTACAGACCAGAGAGAGAGATTCAGAGGCCATACACTTTCAACACACAAACTCCCAACAGCTGCATATTCAGGCTTTGACAAAAGGTAAACTTCTCACTTAGGGTTTCTATAGCATTCCATTTTGATTCAAGTCTACAAAAGAGTATTACATACTGCACAGTTACCAGACTTCTTGGCTGTAGCATTACTGAGCAGAAAAATGCAAACCTGTTAGGCAGGTATTTGCTTTTTTCTTGTACAATATGTAAGACAAATCCAAAGACCTTATTTACGTACATTAAAAATAAAATAGGTAAGAGTTTCAAGAATGGGAATTTAAAAAGCTGAAGTAAATTAAAGAATAGCACAGCTATGGATATGCTGGGATTTGGGGAAACCATTTTTAATTCAAGGCACTTTAAAAAAAAAAATCTCAAACACAGATTTAGACTGGACACCAGGAAGAAGTTCTTCGCGGGGAGGGTGGTGAGGCACTGGAACAGGTTGCCCAGAGAAGCTGTGGATGCCCCATCCCTGGAAGTGTTCAAGGCCAGGCTGGACGAGGCTTTGAGCAACCTGGTCTAGTGGAAGGTGTCCCTGCCCATGGCAGGGGGGTTGGAACTAGATGGTCTTTAAGGTCCCTTCCAACCTAAACTGTTCTATGATTCTATGATTAATCTCATTTAAGTGTATTTCTGTTGATATAAAATATTGACTGGAGAGAAAAAAAAGTGCTATTTTCCAGCTGTTTAAAGAGAGAGTAAAATATACCTTATTTTTTACTTTTTCATTTTGAGGAACAATTGTCAATTTTGCTTCTAGTATAAAAGTCTTACTTACACAAAAGTAAGTTAATACCCAAAGCTTTCTAAGCCTGTAAATTTCTTCTAGGACATTTTTTCAGTTTCATTATCAACAGATAGCTAGAATAACAAAGAAATTGTTGCAAGCATCCCTCAAATAGAAAGCATGGTAATAGTAGTCAAGTCTCAAGGTATTATGAGGATAATTGCACAAGGGGAAAAGGACAAATCAATTATAATAAAAGCATATTTCAATTATCCCTTTTAAAAAAACATAGCTTTTTTTTCCCCCATTTTATCCCCTTTTATCCCACAAAAATAGAGTTCACTAAAGGACACCATTAATAAATCAAAGCCGTAAGATAAGATACCCCAGCTTTTACAAACCTTAACTGAAAACTGAGAGGGTATTTTCCATAAACATTAACATATTTTACATCAGTTTGTTGGATTTGATTTGAACAATAGTTACAAAGCTTATAAATATGCAGCATAAAACTACAGCTCATTTCAGAAGACACTGAATTCCAAATCTCTCATTTCTTGAAAGGGAATGGAATAATTAGTGCTACACATGCCAGGGTGTTTCTTCTATGCATCTTAAAACAGAAATAAAACTTGTACGCTGACAAGTGCCAATTATGAAACTGCAAACTGAATCAAATATTCAGAAAGTTATTTCTTTTTCATAGACATCATAGTCAAAGAAAATCGGTGGCATTACATATGTCTCTGTATACAAGCAACTACTGTTTGATAAATTTTTATTTCATCCTTCCACAATTATTTTGCTAAATTCAACTGTGCTATTAAATCTACAATTCAATGAACAATCAGCTAGGAGAGCTCACTGTCATGGAAGAGTAGCAAGGAAGACTCAGTATGCATATAAACATCACTTTTTCTTATACGGGAGATCAGCACAGTATGTGATCAATTTGGTGCCCAAGGAAAAATGCCTGTTTTGTTTCCTCTAGCCACAGTAAGCTTTGCTTAGGCAATAACTGTGTTCAGCTGGAAGTGATCTGGAGATTTCCTACATGCTTGATCCCTTGAGATAATGGGTATTCTTAGTTCCATCCACACTTCTGCCCTGACTTGCTATTTGTCTCATAAGAGCCATACAATACTGATTTCTTTCAGGTTACAGCTCTATAGGAAGATAATGGCAAACAGGGCATGGCTTATGTATCATTGTAAAGGTGAGAAGGTAACAACTTACTACTGGATATTAAACGCATCACATCCTATCTACTTTTGAAGAGCTGTACCTGCAGAACAATTAGTAACACAGACAACAGATCCAGTTTCCTATTATTATACTATGTGGGATAAAACTCTCAGATACTATTTCTTAACTTTTTAATACTATATCAATATAAACATATTTTAGTCAAGAGATCGTATATACAGAATACCAGAAGGTAATTCTAACTAATTACGTTCATATCAACTTTCCAGAAAGGTGATTAGGCTTGTTTTTAATATATTATTTAGAGGTTTGAACTCTCTTTGTTTCTTTTTTTAATCTCTGACAAGATTTTTCTTCACAAAAAATGTTCAGCCCTTCAGAGCCTGTAGCTCATCCATGATAAAAGCATTTACCAAACAAGTCCTCTTTCATTTGGCTTCATCGTCCTTTTCTTCCCCCCCATCCTGCCACCACCTTTGCCCCTTGACAATCTTCGTCTCATTTCTGTCTATGCTAATCCTTTCTTCTCCCTGCATCTCAAAAATATGCCACCCTTTTGTTACAAATTTCCCTTCGTTTTCCTCTGCTCTAACTCTCTCAACACTTTTTTTATCCTTTACAACCCGCCCAGCTTAAAAGCCATTTTGAATCTCTGATTTTACTGCCCATTCCTTGCTTAGCTCTGGGTCTTTTTCTTCCTCTTCCATGACAGGTCTGGATTACTGTCATCCTTTTAAGTACAGTATTTTTACAGCCACTATGTTCTAGATGTCTACCGTAAGAAGCACTGTACCAGATTCTCTTTCGAGTCCCTTGCAAAGGGTCACAGGAGGAAGGGGTACAGTACAGTGCTTATTTCCTGCTGTTCAAATATAGTTCGAAAGCAGAGGAAGTATGACTTCAGGAAGACTCAGGCAATAACAAACAGCCTTTTAAGGACAGAAGCAGATTTTTTTTTTTCCCCTTTTAATAGCAGCAAAAAGACTGAGCTGTAATTCATAATACAGAAAGGACAGAGACAGGTATTTTGGGGTTCTCACCACAAAACCAGAGATTTCACCCACTTTGCTCAATGTAGTACTGAATACAGACAGCCAAAGTAGATTATTAAGTGAAAACAGTTTATTTGGAATAAGGGTTCAAGCCAAGATAATTACTCTGCTGAGAAGAGCACCCTGGCACTTTGCAGTGTGAGCACATCCTAGAATAATAAGGTAAAGGCTTGGAGAAAGGCATAAAACAACCTTCTTTAAGCTGAAAAACTAAATATCAGAAGCTCTCTGTTTAAGGATTATGTATATGCGCATACAGTATGAAAGGCCTCAAGAGACACTTCAAGACAGCAGAATCTAGACGAAGGGAGTCAGATGCTTCAATAACAAAACCTCCTCTTTTGGAGGCACCATTTAGGAAATAATTACTTCCACTCTGTGTATTGGTATTTCCAGTGCATTTACTGGATATAAATGTCATCTTTTCCTCCTGCCCACCAAGAAAATTTGGTTCAGAGAAGCTAGTTTACATGACCCCACACACAGTGAACTTACACAAGTATTGCATAACTCTATACATAACCCACTGGTTGTGGAATATCCCTCTGGGAAAGCAAAAATAACAGATTTACATTCAGTAAAGGGTTCCAGTATCCCCTGTAATACTTAGGTCTCTCTATAGAGGAGGAGGAAAAAAACTTTTTACTAAGCAACTTAAATCTAATGCATTAATACCTCTGAAGAACTGCATGAGAAAGATTTACCTTTTCCATAGAAGAACTTGCGGTAATAATATGCTCCAAGATCGATGTGTTCTATGATGTAACGCTTCACTTTCTCTCTGTGAATGGACTGGTTTTCTCTTGGTACTTCCAGTACTGAAACACCAGCATTTGTGCAATGGGAACTCAGAGAGGACTCAAAAGAACAACTTTCACCTGAAGAAAAAGATGCTGAATTTGCCCTAGAAAGTGCAATCCGTCTGTCTCCTTCCCCACCGGTTTCGTTCCTGAAGTAAGGGCAACTCAATACTAAATCATTGCTTTTCCCATCACCCTCATCAGCATCTAAGTTCTCTTTTGAATTGAGGTCCTCTTTGCTTCCCAAAGGAGATTCACAGCTTCCCGTTTGGCCTGCTGGCATCTGAGTTTGCGACGCAGCTGAAGCCCCAGTGGTTATATTTTTTCTTTTTCCTACATTTACTCTGGTAGCCATTGCTTCATTTATATTAAACAAAACGCTCTGAACATCGTAATGTGCAAAACATTTCTGACAGTTCCAAGAACGAATGTTTCTCTCAAGTCTATCATCCAGATCAGTCGAAAACTTAAAAGTTTCATGCTCACTTTTAACCGTTCGCAATTTTCTAAACAGAGATGTTTCTACCGCTTCTGACTTTAGTCTCCTCTTGAAAGACTTCTCCCTGTCTCGACCAATAAGTAGGGCACTATCCATGTAATCCAAGCCAGCAATCCTGACAAATTCTCCCCTGGAGATCTGTGCAGCTGCATGTAGACTTGGAGAAACTGTAGGATCACAGTGGAAAAACTCAGAAAATCCAAACGGAGCAAGGGTTTTATGTTCAAAATTTTCCACTCGGTATCCTCTTAGCATTGCAAAAAAGTTTTCTCCAGACAAGCCTTGTCTATCAATTGAAGAGGTACTGCCATATTCCCGATGAAGAGCAGCTCCAGTATTTGGGTTGACAGCATTCTGGTCTAACACATCTTCAGCATCAATATCACTTATCGTCACATCGCTGTTGCTTCTTTGCCTTATGGGATGTAATCCCCTTTGAGGGGAATGAACAAAGAGATCTCCAATCGAGTATTTTCCCTCTGTAAATTCCAATTCCAGCTCTTCTTGCTGTCCATCACTTTGGTCATTTTGTCCATTTGGAAGTACTGAGCCAACACCTTCATAACTGGTTGGAGGCCTGTTTTCCCAAGCAGCTTTACTCATCTCTTTAGAGCAGTCCTTTTTAGGAGGCCATTCAGATACCCTTGCTCGAACGCCCATTTTAGGCACAGCTGGTGTACCATTTGTTTGATTATTTTCAGTTTTGTTAGCTGCATTTGAAGAAACAGGAGGACCCATGCTACCATTCAAAGCTTTAAGCTTTCTAGCAAAGTAATCGTCAGATTGCATGCTTCTTGAAGACTCCCTGAACTTTGAGGAAGTTCTGCTAACTTTGTGCTTATCTTCTTGCAAAGACCTTTGATCGCTCATGTCCAGTCAGTGGGAGGGGAACTGCCACTACCGCAAAAATTTACTGCTACTTTTGTTATTACATTGTCTTTTATGGGTAAATAAACTGCAGTATGAAAATGCAGTTACAGTCTTCCCAGAAGCGCAAGCAGAAACCTCAGTGCACCATTTCTGTACAACTTCTGTCAGGAGAGCAATCTTAAAACATTTCCCTCAGTTCAGACGCATTCGGTTCAGTATTAATGCAGACAAATTTCTTTTATCTGTTCATAAAAAAAAAAGAGAAAGTGTATTAAAATGTTTATAGTCAGTAACACAAGCTTCCAATGTTGCTCGTATATACCTAACATCCCATGAAACTGGAACTAATGAGACTTGCTTTGTACAGTTTTCTATCCAGTGTCGCCTTAAAACCCAACAAATGCAATAATCCCAGTTCCCCGTATGATTCCCACAGGATGCAAGCAGTTTGAACATGCGTCTCTCTCGTGGGCTAACAGTACACGCACACTGAATAGCGGACCAGCTTCTGCCAAGCCGAATAGCCACATACACTTCTGTTTCCTTCAATGCTGACAGCAGCTTAGGTGCCTGCTCTGCCTATTCACTGCGATTTTTTTTTTACATGAAAGAAAACAGCCACATCCTTAAGGCACCTTTTTCAAGTTTGCTTGAAACTGGCTAATACACATAGGAGTTACCCCGGGGTAAGGCTGGTAGAACATCTAAGTAAAACACACAAAACAGAACCTTAGACAAAGTGGATTGTGCAGTTTAAAAGAACATTTTACAGGTAAGTAATCTGTCCACTATGATTAATATAGTGATTTAGTGAATAAATGCATTTTGCTTCCAGCACCCTCCGTCCCCCCCACCCCCTAAGGGAGGTTTATGTTCCTTTATTTGGAGTGTAAGCTACTATTTAGCTGTGTAAAATTGTTACAGTTACTCATGTTACATTATATTCCTCTGGTTGGAAACCTAGACTGTTAACTCAGTTACTGTGCTAAAGAACATGTCTGTTGTCTTCCACAAATAAGAAAAGATAGTAGCCCTGTTGATAAGTGTTAATTTAACTAAAAATTTGAAGAATATTTTTATATCCTAACAATTCCAATGTCTTTAATGATCTTAAGAATGGACATGACTCATGCTCTGAAGATTCATTTGCAGGCTGAGCCCATCCTTTAACCGATTGCGTAAGACTAGGGTAAAATAACAGACAAGACAGCATGTTATGTACTTCCTTTTCAGCTTTTGTTCCTTGAACAAAAACACCAACATAATGATCTTATAAGGTGCTGCAAATAAGCATAATATGCATTCACAGGAGTTTAAAAAAAGGTCAGGTCAAATTAGCCTAGAGTATGAATTCTTCCCTTACTATCTTGTATCTTCACCAAAATAAGAGGAGCTCAGAAGATAAGTATTTTTTTCCTCCTATATTAAATGCCATAAAAACTCTGAAAAGTGTGAGGCAGGGGGACAAAGGAATAATGTAAATTAAAACCTGACATTTTATTTTTTCTGCCTATCATAAATGAACAAAGTTGTGTTTGGTACAGCAAGTTTTAGGACTCTTCTACCGTAATGAGTTAATAAACACAAGTTAGAGTTACAGTTTTGACTGACATAGTTTCTATGTGACTGTTACTAGGAATGGGTAACAACAATGCAACATTGCAGCTTCCTTTCACTAGATATGAATGCCACAGAACTCCTGCTTGATGGACTAAAACAAAGTTTTTGGTTCCTTACAGGAGTCCAAAAAGGTTGTTTAAACAACTAAGACGTTCAGAGAAACTATTTCAGAAATGGCATGTAGGATTTTTAAGTCACTGACATATAAAAGTAAAACATAAAAAGCATAGCATCACAGACTGGTTTGGGTTGGAAGGGGCCTTAAAGCCCATCTAGTACCAACCCCCCTGCCATGGGCAGGGACACCTTCCACTAGACCAGGTTGCTCAAAGCCTCATCCAGCCTGGCCTTGAACACTTACAGGGATGGGGCATCCACAGCTGCTCTGGGCAACCTGTGCCAGAGCCTCACCACCCCAAATCCTTCTTCTGTAGGGCTGCTCAGATATGTCAATATGATAAATATTTTTTGGGCACAAGTAATTACAAAGACGAAATACAAGAAAATTTCTGTGGGATTCAAATTAACATGAACAGTCGATAAAAAAAGCTATCAACTCTTAGGGTGTTCTTCATACAATTGTCGAAGTGTGAGAAACCTTTGCCAAACAAACACTGATGGAAAATCAAAACTATTCCAGAATAATCTTATCTGTTTCTGCAAGATTATAAAAATAGTGAGAACACAGAAAGGTCAATTTCACATAGCAGGAAAGATATTTAACTTCTTATTGAAGATTAATTCAATTTTCTTTGAAATGATGGTGAATTACATCTTCTAGCCTTTTTACCTTTCCTACATAAAAACCATTCACAGAAGTCATTAGTATATGCATTCTTTTAAATAAAATTAATCTCTTACAAAATGGAAAACTTCATACAAGGTCAGAAGAGGCTACCCTGCAAAAATTCGATTCTTTTCTTCCCTTGTGATAACCCTTTTTCTATCATAACGATTTGTGCAAAAGTAGCGAATTGGATCAGGAACATAATCCAGGTTAAAATACAATTGGGGATGAGGTGGTGGGTGACAGAAGGAAAGAGCAACTAACACATACTACCGTCCCTTTTATTTTCCAAGGAATTCTATAATGCAGTTTACTGCTTGGCCTCACAAACAGCTGTATTTATGGAAGGCAGGAGAGAGAGTGAAGGCCACAGGAGAGCAAGACTTTGTTTTTTGTCGTAGTGGTAGCTTAAATACTTGAAGTATGACATGAGTATTTTAAAACAAAGACACTGCAAAAGCTCGTATCTAAAGAGAGAATTTTTCTTTACAGTGTAAAGCTGGTGTGACAGAAGACAAAAGAAATGCCTGTTTTGGAGCTATAGATTGACATTTTATTGGGAATGTCAATATCTGAATATGTGATGTAGTATATTTAAAGTATACAGTTTATTTGGCTTTTGTTTGTTTTTTAAATCTGAAGTTGGCCTAATTGACAGAATCTGCCTGTATTTCATTTAAATGACCATTCCTGTAATGCAGTACAATGGCATGTTTTGGTTGACAGCTGACCTATGCTGATGGATAGCATTATGTTCTCCTCTATTTGTTGTTAAGATTTTTCTCTCTCCATAGTCAGAATTTAGCAACTCACAAACAGTCCCGCATAGATGATACTATTTCTTATGAACCAAATTTCACTTGCTGAATTGAACAAACTATTGCTTCCACAAAGAATGTTGCCAATACGATCATGAGAACCCTTCTCTTTTGACTCGCAGAGTCCTTTTGGTCAAGTTCTTCATTCCTCTCTCTCTTTTCATCTCATCCTGGCAATTAAGAATGGAATCGCTGACAGATATGGTCAGAAAAGCTGGATGCCTGTCCTGTTGTTGTGCTCCTGCCAGCCCTTCCCACTAAGGCTGCTGGATCTTATGCAAATAACTTCAGTTCCTTCCATGCAGCTACAAAGACTTCCTTCTGAGCTCAATACAGCAGCTGGTTTGTTAGCCACAGTTACAGTTCTTTAACATGGAATGATTCCAAGTTTCCTGGGGACCTGGATACATGCCCACAAATGTTCCTGTGCCAGTAGAAGAGCAATGAATAAGAACTGTACTATTGGACTATCCTGTCAAAAGGAGGCTGTTTGGTAACACTGCCTCATGTCAGCCTTGAAAGATGGAAATGAATTATTTAAGAAGTCTTTCTGTGATCGTGTTGTTGATCAAGACTTTGGAAATCTGCCCCTATTATTATGTAATGTTATCATCCTAAAAAAGAATGCATGATTTGCATGAAAGCATTAATCTCTACTATTTATCAAGATGACAATTCTATAAACCATGACTCTCAAGCTCTACTAGTCTTAAAAAATGGGAAGTGCAATTTGATAAACTAGGAGTATAGGCAGGAATATATGCCCCAAGCTGAAGATCAGACATTTAATTTGCATTCGTTTTCCGTGTGCTCAGAGTCTGGTTAGTTCCCACTCTCCAAAGAGACACATCGTAGGGTAGCAGTGTTATGTATTTTTCCAGTATAGCAGAGTAGCAGTTACACAATGGCTACTTTATGGGAACCCAAAGTTTGCAAGAAAATTCCTCTTTCAGGCCCATACTTTTAAGTGCAATGAAAAGGAACAGTGTAGAGGAGAAATGAACACAGTTCACCTGTACTTTCACAGGTTCTGGACCAGATAACCCACTGAACCAAATCTGTCATGAGGTATCATTTCCTAAAACCAAGGTTGCCAGTAGAAAAAAAATTAATAATTGTTGAAAAAGGAGGAAATCATACAAAAACTTAATGCAAGTTCAAACTTGTTTCAGTTTGCTTGTTCTTAACAGACTACATTAGCAAATGCTTTTAGATTTACATATTTCCAGTATATATATTAACAGCATTTCTTTCTTAATCATTCCTAAATCAGAACTGTCCAATTTTCAGAATTGAGGGCTATGCCTGGTTTTCAAGCCATGCTACTTATTTCTGCATCCAAGTCAGAAAATTCTGGTCACACTGAACTGTCATATCATATGATGTCACGAGGGAGAATTATTACTGCAGATAAGAGTATGGAAGAGGAAAATGAGTTCTTCATGCATTTGTTTTCATTCAAATGAAATGTCTTTAGAAAGCCATGATATTTAAGCATAATTGTCTTTAAACAGAATATTTCTTTCAAAGTTTTCCATGAGGCACAGTGAATATTAAAGGATAACACTAACTATAATTGAGCCACTTATTCAGATTGCAGCTGTGGAAAATGGATTGGAAATAATACAATGAACAAATTATGAGCACAGCTCGTGAAAAAATGGTTCAAATTATTATACATCAAATTTTCATTTAAAGCTATAACTACTACAGTATAAATGGTTACTTCTCACATGCATATTTCAAATACTTGATTAATATGCAGACATAGACAAGAGGAAGAAGGAGGATGGGAGGCCTCTCATTTGACTAATGGAAATACAGATGAGCTGCTGTGTAGTGAATATTTGTTGCACACTTCCTTACTTGTGCTGTGTTTCTTCACATTTACAGTCTTCTCTTGTGAGAAATGCAAGAGTAGAAACTGAAAAGAACCCTTTGTTGAAACAGCACAATTACAGAAATGATCTACTGAGGAATCCACCAACAATCATACCACAGCTTAGCTGATTTGGGGCTGGGGGAAGGAGCTGTAACTAAGAGTGACAACAGCCTACATGATTCTCAGTGCTGGTGTAAGACCATTGCATTTCTTACCAAAACAGTGGAATTTATTGCAATAGCTTAAACTCGTGCAAATTTGGGGTAAAAAAAATAATTTTTAAAAAATCATACTCTGTTCTTCACATACAGTTCCCTTCTCCAACAAAAAAATGGCTGATACACATAAATATTGAGACAGAGATGCAACTCTCAGAGCAATGGATCTTTAGAACAGAACTTTGAATTCCACAGCTATTTAGTACTGTTCAGTGAAAGGTGTTTTATTTTTAAGAAAGACCTTCCATCATAACTGCTCTCCTTCATTCACAGTCTGAAAACTCACCTACAAGAATAATTTGAGAAGATCTAATAGCAAAAAACAGCCCCCTCAGAAATGTTAGACTTCTGTTTTGTCTTATGGTCAAGGTCCCCCACTTGGTTTTTCCAGAAAGAGACCCTTCCAACTGCTAAATACTAAACTGCTAAATATAAATATTGTTTATATTAGTTGGTTGTTTTGTTTGGGGTTTTTATGTTGTTGGTTTTTTGTTTTCAGTTGGGTTCTTTTTGTTTGGTTGGGGTTTTTTAAATATACTACAACCATTTATTAAAAAGAACTAAAAAGGCAGTTACAAAATACATACTTTCTTTGTCGTAACACATTATACCAAAGAATACCTATCACAAAGTTCCAGCAGCTTCTCTTCAGCATACCTTCTATTGCTTTCCCTGAATATTTGCTCCCACACATTCTATCTCCATTTATCCTTTGTCTCATTGAAAAACACTGTTTAAGTTTTTCATCAAGCAACCTAGGTTATCTCTTAGTGAATATCGGCGTTTAATACAGCTATTACTGACTATAGCATTACTGCCACTGATTTAAACTTCCTGTTAGAAATCACCTTTGTTACTGAAAAACATGTTTAGATATATTTGTGTTTAGCTTCTTAGAATATTAAAACCATATCCTATTGTTCCATCAGCACATTTTGACACTGAGGCGCATTAAGGCTAATTTGATTTCCAGAACAAAATGGATATCCTCCTATTCTTACAGCTCTATTATAAACAGTTCAACTGTGCAGCCTACGCAGGAGTCAAACTACAAAACTGGAGTTGAAGTTTTATCTTGTTCAGGTTGAACCATGTAAAGTAACTGTGATATCATTCTGCTATGTTGAAATCAACAGCAAAACTGCCACTGAAACACACTAAGAATCTTTCATTTGTACTCTTCCAATTCTGTTCAGTTATTTTTAACTGAAACTATGGAACCTAACAAAATACAGTAAGCCTACAACATAATGCAATTCATGAGGTAAAAGAGAAACATCTTAACATGAAATCCTTAGACCAAGGCATTTTTTCCAGCGAAGGATTGAGAAAACATCTGCAAGCACTGACCACTTATTAGAGGGGGGGAAAAAGATACCAAACTAATCCTAGATTATTATTATTAACAATTTTTTGGCAGTTTTTAGTAATTGCAAACAGAAGCTATATACCTGTCAGTCAAGTTCTTGTTATCAGGGAAAATTTCAAGTAAACAGAATCCAGACTGTCTTTGTTTCCTTTCATTCTTTCCATTCAGGAATCCAGGTGTCAAAAGGGCAAGATAACAAGAGAGTCCTATTTATTGAGCATCAGGAAGATTAAAACGACATCCAGAACATCATTTACATGCATGCACATTATCTCTTCAGGACAGAAAGAAGTATGGCAGACTGGATGACTCTAAGACAGTTCCCTACCTCAAAGTACTTAGATGCCCTTACCTCCGTGCCCCCAACATTTCACAGTAATTACAATTTCCTTGTTAATATATTTATGCTAAAAATCTTGATAATACAGGATTTTAGTTTCAATTTCACCTTTGAGAATGTAGAGTCTTCAACACAAACAATACAGGTATGTCAAACAAGATTCATACAAAGAAATATCAGCAGATAAACAAATAAATTTGTTTATTAGTTGATATATTTAGCATAATAAAAGAGTTTACAATGTAGGGAGTAAAAATCTGTTTGTGTGAGATGTACTTTTCCTCAGCTAGTAGAATCTATTTAGTAAGAGACTTCAGATTAGACAGAGCACGAATTATTTTGGAATAATAAAAATTACTGACTTTCAGTTACAATACCAAAACATTGCGCTGAAGCAAGTTCCCCTCAAAACCAACAAAAACATCATTTTCAGTAGTCTCCTCAACCAAATTGGACAACCTCTGAATCCTCAGTAGAAACAGTGCTGCCTACAGGCTCTGAAATTGTCATATGTCCGCTGATTTTTGAATGGCCCCTTCCTGCTTGAATGCATGTATTCTCATTTAAATTGTATAATCCCCAAGGCAGGGACTACTTATTTGTCCTGTTCCAACAGGATCCTCATACGATGACCCCACTGTACAGGATTCAAAATACTATGAAAATCCAGTTGCTAAACAACAAGTGTACCAAGTCACTTTCAGAGGCAAAGCTTATAAAGATAAAGACAGGGCTTGTGCACCACATTCACATCATTCAAACACAAGGAAAATGACTAACCATGTACTGACTCTAAGCAATCATTTGCATAATCTAAAAGTAGCTACGGAAAATGAGCTTTTGACAACCAGTTGTATGCACTGGGACAACACTCAAATTTAGCATCTGTAAACCAACTAGGAGATTATATAGAAAAGAATATTGATACTGTATATTGAGAAAGGAAGATGTTACTTGTGTTTCACTTCAAAGGAAACTTTTAACCTTCAAGTTGTTTATGGAGTTCTTATAAAATCCTGGCAGAAACAAATAGCAACTCAGCAATTCAGGGGAAAAAAAAAGCGGAAATGTATTCTATTATTTTAAAACAATGAAAAGAACATATTCTACCATCTCCCAGAATTAGTCACATCAGAAATTTTTTGTTACAATTCTAGCTCAGCGCACAAAATGGTTATTGAAAATCCATTGGAAAAAGCATTCTGTGGCCAAGAGCAGAGGAAAAAAAAAAAAAAGGAAACAAAACCAAACCAATCCACAGAATAAATATTGTCAGTGTCATTAAAAAAAAGCAACACTAAGAATTTTTGCCCTCACAATATATAGTAAGTAAGTTGCTACAGATGGAATGATGTGACAGGAAAAATCAGTAGTTAAACAGCATCATTATCTACACTCATCCATCTAAAAAGGTTTAAAACTTCAGGAACAGAGAGTGATTTCTAACAGAAAAATACATTTATATAGATTTCTGACTAATGTGTTTGCACTGTGTTTTCCAGAGAAATTATCTGAAACCTTTTTTGGAATATGTTTATAAGGTTGTTTTCACATACTGCATACAATTCTTTTCAATTATTCTGAAAAAAAAGTTAAGAATATTGGAGTTGGCACCTCCTGGGGTATCTGAAGAAATTGCTTTTAATTAAAGGTTGATGGGAAAAGAGAGACGTGCTAACATTTGCACTGTTATTTCACATTTGGAGGTAGAAATGTGGAAGCAGGTTCAGAGGCTGCACTGGACTTGAATAAGGAGTCATATACCGGAAAAGGAGAAACTGTTCAGTACAAGAACAAGATTGCAAGCTTTGACTTTCCAGAGTCAATATGCCACAAAAAAAAAATCATAAGAGGCAATTCTACTTTTTGTAAGTCTACTAGAGTGAGGTCCAAAATAAAGCTGTTTCATCCGCTCAGTGAAAAGATAAAACAATAAATCTATTAAACAGCTGAGGCTGCCTATTCTGCCAAGTAGGTTTCAGATTCTGACAGAGTACTCAAAGCTTTTGAAATGTACAAAGCTCTTTTTTTAGCCACAACAAGAAGCTTCCTCTATATGTTTCTATTGCAACTGCATTTCATAATAAAATGCTGCTTCAGGCAGCAGCAGAGATTAAGTCTGCCGTGTTTACATTGGAGAGGTCAGACTATTTGCACTGTCCTAAACACTTGCTTGGATTCCATGGTATGAGCTCACACCCCCATACATTGGGCACCATCTCCAGAGAAGACCAAACTCCTCCAGAGACACACTTAGAACAATATTAATGCTACTTCCACCAGAAATACTCTTTTTAATGCATCGTGAGCCAAACTGCATACGACTTTTAAAGGCATCTAATTTTTTGAAGTAGAAAGAAAGAGCCTCCTTAAAGCAAAAGACATACCAGTACATCCATTGGTGAAAGAGAGAACTGAAGAGGATGCATGGATTTTAATCATGGGGACAAACCAGCCTGAGTATAACATTCCTCCTATTCCATTCCAAAAATCTTCTGACTTGACAAATTACCAGACATTCCAAAGTGGATTCAATGGTATGAATGGAAAGGACTGTAAGCAATTAATGAGAAAAAAGGTTGAAATTATGTTCTGCTGATAATCATGAGAAATGGGTATGTCATCCTACAAATCTGTGTACTTACTTGTAACAGACCTTGCTGGCTCAAAATAATCAGAGCTTTACATTTAAGGCATATGTGCAATAATATATTTTACAGATAACCTCTCAAAGTTCTGTCAACTGTGTAAAACTTTAGGTACCACCGAACACCTGGACAGGACATTACTACTCAGTGCCTATAAAATTACACTATTTTATCCCATTTCCTGTTGTACATAGATATTTTAGAAAAAAAACTGCAATGATTAAAATAAGATTTGAGAAACTTTGCTAAATATAGATTTTGTTTAGATTTGTCCTCATATTTCTCCCCCAATATCAAAGACATCTTCATATTCTTTGTGAGTTTTCCTGTAGTAACGCTATCTGATGATACTCAAGGTGGTCTACCACAGGACTCCAATTTCTGCATCTATTAGAAAGGCTCACACAAAGTTAATTGTTCCAGTTTCTTTTAGGAAAAAGCGTTATTCCAGAAAAAAAAAAAAAAACAAACCAAAACCACAAACACACCACTATATAGGAATTCTCTAGAGCATCACCAAAAGACAGGTGTGCTGGGTTCAGCCAGGAAAGGGTTAAATCTCTTTACTGTGGCTGCTAGGAAGCTGTGTTCCGGGATGCAGGGAGCAGCACTGATAAGAGATTTAAACCACGACAACAGGCCTTACAACTGTACGCCTGTGAGAGCAGAGGGTCACCCTCCAGCTCCACACTGACACGTGATCAGGCAAACTGTAAATGCCCTATACAGTCTCTCTGCGTATATGCAGCATCATCCAGGGATTCCTGAAACATTCTACAGTTTCCTAGTGAAACGCACAAAGGTAACGTGCTGACTCCCTCCTTCTGCTAGGCCTATGGCATATACCCAAAATTTTCAAACACCACCTGGCACAAAACAATAATTTGGGCAAAAAGCAGCCCTGAGACAGCCAGCTTAGAGGCTAGTTGTTCTACAGCTTCATATGGCCATTGCCTAGTTCTTACCAAGTGAGTATTTGCAATAATGAACACAGTTTTTCCTCAAAATTTTTCAGTGTGACTCCTTTCTTTGTGCCATCCTGACCAGCCACGTTCTTCCAGAATGGATGAAAATAGTCCATAATTAGTAAATGCAACTGCAGACATTCACTGACACACTCTTTGGAAACTGAGCTGCTGCAGCTAATACCACTTTTTATAAAACTTTGCAACCTCTGGGAAAGACAAAAATCAAAAAGTGAGTAAATGCAGCTTTAGAAGTTCAAGTTAGTTCATTTCTAGGGAGGAAAGAAAAATTAAGTCCACTTCATTGTTACAGCAAAGGAGAACTTGCATTCTCTTACCCATCGTACAAGTTCACAATGAAAAAAAAACTAAAAGAACATGCTCTCCCACTAATAAAGAAACATTGAACGCTGCCTATGGCAACAGATGGAGTGTTAAAAAACTCACAACATTCTAGTGTGGAAGAGTTCTAAACTATTCAGTAGGAAGACAGTAGAGAGGAACATTTTATGGAAAAAAAGAAATACTAGCTTTGCTTCTGTTTAAATTTTCAAGAAAGTAAAACAGAAAATAAGTTTTATGCCATGTCACTTGGCAGTAGAATGCCCCTGATGTCATCACTCTGAATTATTTTTAGTAGTAATAAAGGAAGTGGTTGATTAAAATAAAATAAGTTTTAAAGAAAAAGGAAACATTAGCCCCATCTTCATTGTTTATGGAAACTTTCAGTTTGACCTTGGTTCTTTATTAACTGGCACGAACCATGAGGTAACAAACTGATATATTATGGGCCACTTTTCTGAATCTTTCAAACTGACTGGGGTTCTGCAGTTTCAGATGTCAGCAAGTATCTCCTCTTGTACTTCTGCATCGCTTTAGAACTCTGAAGTATTATTTCACATCACCGTAAAACAAGACCTTTTAAAGAACTTATTTTTTGAGAACAGAGATTTCACTTTTTTCCTACCCTTTCTGTCTGAATCAAAAGAGCAGAAATTCCATATAGAAAGAAGGTACTGAAATCTATGGTGACCATAATACACCTAATTCATAGCCTTATTACATAAAACCAATTTTCTTAATTTTACAATGTAAATTTGGAAAGCAGATCTCATAGCATACAAAGACCATTACATAACTTGGTATTTACCAGAGAACTTAGCAACTTGTGTCCACTTGGCATTTCCAAGCACATGCAATTGAGCCTGGATCACCTGGTGTCACACAACACAGCTCAGGCCAGCAAGCACCTCTCAGAGATAGCCAATCTATAAGGCCTGTTGTTCTATAGCTTTGTAGAGTCACAGGTCTTTTTCGATGAATAAAGCCTTTTCACTTAATTCTAGACATAAACAGAAGAATAGCAACTGGAGTGAGAGCTGCTAGCAGAATACTGTTCTTCATTTTTCAGCAGTTCACTCAAATTCAGCATGACGAAAATGGAGTAAACTAGCCTTAAAAAAGCTACAAGCCTAGAAGTAATTTTTTAATATATCTGGAATCTTACTACTTTGCACACACCTCCCCCTCTCCCTCCCCAGTGCTACTTCACAGCCTTATCTCCTTCTTTGGATTCTGAAAAAAAAAATCTTGTATGGGATGACAAATGAGATGATAGCTACAAACTATCATAAACTTATCAGTTTGCTGAATTTACTGTTTTATGATAAAGGGCCAAAAGACAAATAAAATGGAAAAAGAAGTCTTGCTTTAAGATTACTGACTCAGTAATTTACCTTTAAATAGGTCTCTGAGCACACTAATAAGAAATAACACTATTGGAAAGCATAAAAAAAAAAAAAAGTAACTGTGGTCCAGTGCTGGTAGAGACAAGGAATGTTGATTATAAATTCATCTTATTCTGGAATGGTTTGCCTTTATCGTGCCAATTTTGTTTTAAGTTTTGCTTTTAAAATTCTGATTACATAACACCCCATCCAATAATTCAGACACTGAATTTTATATTTGATTTATCAAGTTCTGCTCCTTATGTAAGTGAAAACATATCAAATATGAGGGTATAATTAAGCAATCTAAAGTCTTCACACACAGGCATAGCAATGCAGTGTAGGCATTGTAAAAAAATCTGCCTATGAATTTCATTATTGGCCTTGATTTAGCACAAAGTTTCTCATCAGCCAACAAACTGTATGTCATTCATACAGACTGCACATTTCTGGAACTAGGTTTCTACTTGGTGTCAGTGCACATCACCCTCTTTTTTGCAGCATATTTGCATTACAGAAACTACAGAATTATTTCAAATCTGGATTTAGAGAGCAACAATCATAACCGCTAAGTTTCTGACTTAGAAAACTCATATGAGATTATAAGAGAAACTACACGTTTGACATACAACCCAAGTAAATGGCATTCCTTCTCCTTCCTAATGCATACTCACCTACTTTGTCAGTAACATCCACGGATTGTTTTTCCCCCAAAATTCAGGACATTTTCAAATAAATCCTATTTTCTTTATAACCCAGAGAAATGTTTTCCCCTAAACTCTGATTGCATATTTGTGAACAAATTATAAATTGCCTTCTAAAGGTCTCAGCTATTCATGTCAACGTTATGTATGACCCTGTAAGAAAAGTATCCTTATCTAGGGCAATTCATAATGTGAGTGATTTCAAAGGATTTTCTACAGAATCTGCTCAGCTGGTTTTACTGCATTTTTAACCAAATAAATGCACATGAGAATAAAAAAAACCCCAACATGCACACACACAAAAACAACCAAGGGAATTAAAGATGCACTAAAAATTCCATACAATAGGTTAAATGTGAATTTCTACTGGCTTGAACGATTAGTCTTTCATAATGCAAAAGGCAATCAAATCAAAGTAGTCAAGGACATACTATCCATCAGTTGTGATAAAAGGTTTTTCACTTTGCCTTTTTTTTTTTAAACCCAACTCCATAGATACCCCAAATTTTAATAAATACTTACATTTTTATGCAAGCATATAGTTCAGTAGTTTGAATTTCTTCCAGCCAAACTGGAAGCAAATTTTTATGCCTGTTCAAGGCTGCATTCCTCAGTATGTGCATAAAGTAAGCAAAAATATAGTTTGCATACAGATGAATCCATACTCTCATTAGTCTGTAAGTCCATTTTAACAATGACTTTGCAAAAAAAAAGGTACATGCAAATTTTACTACCATATTTAAAGTTAAATATAATCACAGTCTCTCTCATCTTGTTCAACTACTCTAAGCATTGTTTTATAGGCTTAAATTGAACAAAGCAGAGATTCTATAGATTTTATAGGGTATTTTTAAGATTATAGCATCTAGGAGGAAAGACATCTCTTTTTCCTAGAGAATAAATAGTTTTCTGAAAATGCAGACTAAATTTCTGATAAACAGTTCTGATTTTACATGAAGTAAGACATCCCCCCATACTTAACTTGAGAGTAATGTTAAAATAAAAAGCTAAGGCAGCAATCTGGCCAAAAAAAAAAAAAAAAAAGAGGGGTACAAAGTTGCTAAGTAATAATCTAAAGCCATATTTAGAAAAATTAAAAGGCTACTAGCACTTCAGAAGGCTCGATTACATGAGGCCTGCATTGGCGGTGACACATTTAAATTAGCAAATTGTAGCAGACTGCTGTGAGAACAGGGGTGCAGGGAACACTTGCTAAATTGGTGTTTTAAGCAACCATGTCATTCTGGCTAAAAGAAGGTTGCAGAGTCTCAGTCTTATTTTTATTAGTCTTATTCAGGAATCTGCTCATATTTTCTATCCAAAACGCCAAGTCTTGGGTGGGGGGGGAAATCAGTGCCAAACTCATGAATTGCTGTTTCAGCATACAGCATCCTTTCATCACATCATTATCTAAGTTGTCCACATTTCACTAGGAAGACTTCATTATGCAAATTATTATTTACAAAACAAATAGCATATATGCTGTTTCCCTACTATTCTAAGGATTTGTTAACTTTTACAGAAAGTGATGGTGTGCATCTGCATGTCGTAGTTGCTGCAAAGACCAGGAATTTTTTGCCTTTCATAAAGCAGCTCCCATCCCTATGTATTCCAGTGTTTTCCTTCTAATGCAGAAGCCTTTCAATCTCACATGTTCAGGATGCTGTGTGCTTCTTCACTTCCTCTTTTCTCTATTTCCACAAACTGGGAACAACATATTCACCAAATCCTATCCAATTCATGCAACGTTTTCCTTCTCAATCCATACTTGTCATCTTTTCAAGGAGCACAAGCCAGACAAGTTACATGTGTTATGGCCATGACACCCACTGGTTTGGAATGAGAGTGTTCACAGGTAACAGTTATTCAGGCCTAGCTATTCAGAATGTAAACAGGCCAGTAAAGGTAAATTAAGATGCCCAGCAAAGTTAGGATGGTGATGGTTATCACCAACCATTTATTTAATTTGCAGGCAATTGCAGAGATGACAAAAGCTAGCAGCTTTGCTAACCACCAGCCAAAAGCCCCAACACATCCACACTGCCTTTTTTTTCCTCTTTCCCACCCAAATCAATTGGTTTCTGCTCACTGCTGCCTAAAACCATCCTGGAAAACTCAGAAGTAATCTGACCCCTTGTTCAAAATCATCTGTAATCTAGAAGTAATCTATCTGATCCTGGCAAGTTCAGCATCCTGTAACATCTTGATAGCAAAAGAAACATCCTACATCATTGTGGACCATTTGTCAGAGAAGGGTAAGAGCATCTTCAGTCACAGGCTTGCCGAACTGGTGAGGAGGGCTTTAAACTAAAGTTGCCAGGGGAGTGGAACTTTAATCCATTCCACTCATACCAATTTGATGCCAGTGCCAGCAACAGATGCCCAGAGCCTGCAGAAGTATCACAGGTCAGCAGGAGAGCACCTGAACAGCACCACAAAAGGAATTCCAATCACTCCAGACAGTCAGCTTCATCAGGGACCCAATTTAAATGCCTCTGTGCAAACACACTATAGCATGGGGGATAAACAAGACAACTTAGAGGTGCGCACACACCTGCAGGGCTATGATCTTACTGGCATCACTGATATTTGATGGGATGGCTCCTATGAGTGGAGCACCAGAATAGAAGGAAACAGGGTCTTCAAGAAGGACAGTCAGGGAAGACAAGGAGGGGGTGTCACCCTTTTATGTCAATGACCAGCATGGAGCTCCACCTGGGGATGGATGAGAAGCCACCTGGCCAGGACAAGCATGTGCATGAGGCCCTCTAGAGACAGGAGGTTGTTGTGGATGCCCCATCCCTGGAAGCATTCAAGGCCAGGCTAGATAAGGTTTTGAGCAGCCTGGTCTAGTGGAAGGTGTCCCTGCCCGTGGCACAGGGCTTGGAACTAAATGGTCTTTAAGGTCTCTTTCAACCCAAACCGTTCTGTGATTGTCTTCCCCCACACCTATTACATTGTCTTTTACAAATGTCCTTTTCTTGTCCTTTCCAAGGTCTACTATGCTAACAGAAGTCCAGCTTTCCAACAGAGCATTTAAGTTCAATTGACTTTAAAAGCCTGTCTCTGTTTTAGCCTTCTTACTTAGAAATATTCACTTCAGGTTCTAATACAGTCTACAGTTCTACTATTTGTTTTCATACTGTCCTCTTTGATGTTGCTACTGTTCTTCTACCGATGCTTCCTTTATCTCACTATTTTTCCCTTCTTATTAATATCTTCCAAAAGCATCATTCATCAGTCCTTTATGCTTTACCAAGATATATCTTTGTCATATCCAAGACACTGTACAACATTACTTGAATCAGTTACCTTACTTTCCTTTAATTTTTTTTTTCCAGGAGAGTAAAGCAGCTATGGGAGTTTTTCAAATGCCCACTATGCTGTATGATTATTTAAATGTTATTTCTTTTTCTTTGAGTAAGAAGGGTCTGTACCTACACTCAAGAGTTAATACCATGCCTTACACTTAGGTGCTAATCCATCCATCCATCTCCTGTCAAAACCAAGGCAAAATAAACATGTATTTCAATGTGTCCTTAAAGTCAGCAAATGATCTACTTCAAACAATAGCCTAGAGAGAATTCCAAGGAACAAACCCCTCAGAGAACACTGTCAGCAACCCTCCTCCAATTACAAAAACTGACAAGCCCACTAAGGAAATGAGTAAACACAAATAAGATCTTAAAGATCAAATTCTCCATTTTTAGTATAGATAAAATGAGACATTAGTATGGAAAGCAGAACATATATAGCCCTGGGGTACCTTATCATACATTTATTTAAAAATCAGAATTATTTTTAAAAATTTATTTCCATTTTTCAGCTGTTATTTTTAGAAGAAATAACAAATATTTTACCTTTGCTTTAAAAAAATACTCACGGAAAGTGTATTTGAAAGTATTTGTATTTGTATTTGAAAGTGTTCAATTAATCTGAGTTTAAACACTGTTTACTATGTAATAACCTCAAAGATGCATACTGAAGCCACAAAATTATTTGAACAAATGGAGCATGTATGAAAAAAAAATAACACTTGCATCAAGAGATTAACTGCGATAACTGTTCTTGATCAAAGTACTTCATGAATGCAAGAACACATCTTGAAAATGAAATGGGAATGCTATATTATTTTGCCACACCTTCCCAGAAACCTGCTTTTCATAGAGTAATGTGTTAACTGAAATTAGTTCTTTTTCTTGCTAAAACACTTTAAAAATATCTTTTAATAATGAAGATTAGACTTAATGCCCCAGTCAAAACAATTCTTCCACTCATTAAATGGAACTGGGGCTTTCACTATGCAATAAAAATCTTCATGAAAGCAATGAAGGCCTATCAAGTCATGAGTCAGTCAGTCCTTCCATTCTAATAATCCATGTGTAAGTCCTAAAATATTTGAACTTAAGCCAAATATTATTCCTTGCCAACAAATGCCAGTTAGTTAGGTAGAATTAACAAAATCAGTCACAGCTAGAGGTGGACATCAATCTGTTAGTGTTTGCAGAAAATTAAAGACAAACTTATAGTCACATCTCTCAGGTAAAACACTGACCTTTCCTCATTTACCTAGTTTTACTCCCCCATCCTTCCCAATTTCAGATGAAAGTGTCCCTCCTATTTGAATAGATTCAGTCTAGTATCAACTGCATATAAGAGGTGACGTTGTATGCAGGAACCACTCCCAGGGGGAATTTTAGAAGGGAATAATTCTTTACTGCTCTGTTTTATTGAGTAGGATAATTACCTCACAATGTTAGCTGCTTGTACAGAATAATGGCTGCCGTAAGGCCATGCACTTAGACATACCTATCAACTCATCTGGAGGCAAAGCAATGAGTTTAATTCCGTCCCAACTACTTAAGAAACTAGAATAAGTTAATCTATTTTTAAAAATACATCAGTAATTTAATATTGTCTTAAAGCATTATTATAACTGACCTTCTAGTTAGACCAAAGCAATTAAAAGCTAAAAAAAAAAATAAACAGGTCATCTTAATGCAACAGTTGTCTTCATATTTGGTGCTCAAACAAGGTACAATTTCAATGAGTATCTGCTGAATCTCTTAATTTTTAATAAATTTTACTGAAGCTAATTTTTAAAGTAGGCATCAGCAACACCACTTGTAACTAAGTTAGAAAAAAGTACATTATTAAACACACAAAAATTAAATGCAATTTACTGATATACAATTAATTGTTCCTACACACACAATGACTCTACATTAGAATGAGATAAAATTCAATACACCATGCAAACTACTTCACACATAAAAAACCTTGGGTAAAACTACTATAGTAGCATATTGTGCTTAAGCTAAACAAGAGAGGCATTATTTCCATTGAACTCTATAGAACCCCAGTGACAGTGTGAAGGGGAAAAAAACACATTAACATAAAAACTCTAAGTCTACTGGAGAAGAGTAGCTTTGTGGAAAACTGTAGAACTGAAGTACAAATACAGAGAAAATTATCCAGAGCAGCTACACAGTACAACCCACTAAAAATCTCCTACCATGAAATAGTTTAAGAATTGAATTTGAGTTTGGTTTTTCGTGGTGGTGTTTGTGTTGGGTTTTTTCTGTTTGTTGGTTTGTGGTTTTTTGGTGTTGTGTTTTTTTTTTTTTTGGGGGGGGGGGTTGTTATTTGTTTTTAGAAAAAAGTTATTTTATTAATTTAAAATGTAGTACAGTTTGTCCAATATACAGCTTTTTTTCTAAGCAACTCATAACTATGTATTTCTGCTGTGTTGCAATATCACTCAGATTCCAGTAAGAAGCAAGTTCTCACTTCCCTGTTTGATACAGGGAAGCAAATTAAACCTTATTGCAACAAGGCTACAAAATGGAATCTCGGCAATCAATGCCCCAGTGAAATACCAAGCAACCGGTTACTCTGAAGTGGAGAGGTATACAGGGGGAAGTTTGCAGATCTCCACCCTCAAGTGCAGAAACACTCAGGAAAAAGAGATATTGACATAACAAGGGAAAAAATATAATCTTCCCCGTATCCTTCCCTAGCTATCATCAACATCTAATAATGGTAGACCAAGTAAGGAGACCCAAATCTGTGGAATGGACATGTAGGCAGTACTTTCCTGGAAATGTTTGCTTCCAGAGAAGGAATGAATACTACTTGATAGACCACATATGTGGTCTACTGAAAGATTTTTTTTAAACATGAACCATCATTAAAAACAGCTGTCTTCTAATTCATTTAATAAGTACATTTCATAAGAATTGAATAAAAAAGGTAGCATGTACATTATGGAATAAATTTAGTTTGAATGATACGCTGCAAGATTTGTCCATAAAATACAGACATTTCTATCCTGCCTTTATAAGGGCATTTTTTTTTTGTAATGGAACACAAGGATGAAAAGTGTTCAAACAAAAACCACCACCCATCCCCAAATCACCATAGAGAGATACTTCATAGGAGGTATGGGATGCCAGTAAGGCCTCCTTACGTGCTATGAAACAAGGTCATTTTACAACATTCTGTAATTTAAACGTAAACAGAGAAACATCTCTTTGACCTGTGCTTACTTCTACTGCTAACTAGAGCAGGAAACAAGTGAAAAACTACTTCAGCAGAATCTTCTCCGAGCAGTATGCCCAACATAGCTGGGCAGTTGCCAGGCTGAATACTTAAGGGAAACATACCCTGGTGGCAACACTTCAATTGTAATAATGGGGGTTGCTGTCTGCATGCAAATCAGCATGAAATCAGAGGTTGAAAGGAGACAAGAAGTATATTCTAGTCAAAGCTGACATTTAGAAGGCATCAGAGCAATAAAAAAAAAAAAAAAAATCTGTCACTTAGACAAGTTATATGTTAACAGTCCAGGCATGGAGTTGGAAGGAGGGGAAAGGGGAAAAAGTAACTATAAAAAGAACTCCCAGAGAAAATAATTTAACAGGACTAGACAATTAAATTAAGCACTACCAATTAATTCTAAATAAAGTTATGATTCCCTTACCAGTGATTTTTTTTCTACCTTTAAGTGTATACAACATCCAAAACAAATCAGTTTTGCAGTCCTTCTACCCATGGCCTGAGCAAGACTGGATTGCTTGAATCATCAGGTTAGGAAGCATATGAACACATATGTCTAAAAGCCATACCAGATAGAAATGTATGTACCAGCAGGACCAGGAAGTTTGCATGTGTCAACTGAGCTCAGTTCTCTTTAGCAACTATGTGAATCGTGTACACGTAACCTCAGGCCTTAATGGAAGCAAAAGGAAAAATTATGTTGGACACCTCTTATTTTAGGGGAGAGACAAAAGACGTGGGAGAGTATTGCATTGCGGCTTAAAGACAGACAAGGAAAGAATATGAGACAGGTCCAGTAAAGGGAGGATGTGGGCAATGAGGGGCACGCAGTAGAAAGACTGCATTACACTGGGACAGGCAATCACTAGCCTCTCTTCAAGAACCCAGTGACCTTATGGCCAAAATCCTGGGGGGGGGGGGGGGGGGGGGACGTGCGGGGTGTGGGGTGTTAGTATGAGGGACTGATTTTTCTAAAAATAAAAAGAAATTTAAGATTTATTCATATTTCACTCAGCACTAAAGGAATAGATAAACAACTAATTTTAAATCAACCAGATGAAGCATGAATACTACATCATCCACTTCACTTGGATATTCTCAGAGAGACAAGATATTATCGACGATTTAGTGTGACTGAAGTCTCAATTTATTTATCCCAATACTCTAAGTTGCCATTATTTCTCAGTGCTCTACACAAAGGTTTATACCTCATGTGACCCTGAACAAAACACCTTATGTCCATCCAGAATCTTTATTATTTTATGTTTCTGTAAGATCTTTCCAAAATAGTTACCTTTATTAATTCTCATTTTATAATTAACTTTTAAGTTTGTATCTCCTTGAACTGAAAAGACGACTTTACTATTTCTGGATGATGACTTTAAAAGATTAGAAACTAAAACTGTACCTCTGAAAGCTATTAAACACACCCCACATGACAGCAGGACCAAAACACTCTTTACAATTTTTGCTTCAGAAATACAGTGACAGTCTATCTAATCTGTCAGTCACCCAAACAAAATTAGCTGTTATCATCATTACAATAATGAAGATCACTTCTACAATCTCCAAGAGATAAATGACAAAAGGAAGGATGTCACATACAGGAACAGCTGAACTCCTCCTTCCTTCTAAGGAGACAGTATATATACTTAACAAAAAGTACATGAAATGGAAGCATGTGTTCTTGCCCCTCCTGGAAATAACCACTTCAAAAACTGTTTACAAGTTTAGTTTATATTTTTGAGAAAACTTTGGTGCTGCAGTGGACTTTGATCTTCAGCATTTGCTGGCATATAGCCCTGCCCATCCTGAAGCTGCCCAGAGCAGTGATGTCACTGGTCTTAACAATGACAGAGAAGCCTCAAGAAATTTCATGAAGAAAATATTCCTGTTTATGTTTTGGGTTTTTGTTGTTGTTTTGGTTTTGGGGGTGTTTTTATAAATATTATTCCTTTCCATCCATATCACTTTCATTTCCAATCAGACAAAACAGAAAGACTGTATACAAGCAGACACTAGAGGAAGTGGAGGACCTGGGAAAACACTATATTCCTCCTTCCCTGCCCTGCTCCCCGCCCCAGGCTGCCATGCGTGACAGATACACCTTCCATTCTTGAGGAGGAATTTGACAAGGCAGCAAATCAGGTCACTAGGCTAAACGATGGGAGAGAGAAGGCATGGAAAGAAAAAATGCAAAACGTCTAATAGGTAAGAACCACGAAGTATTGTTCATAGCAAATGAATAACAACTTCAAGGACTAAGAAATAGAGTACTTGAGACATCTATTTCTGCAACTAGAGGCTTCCTCACCTTCTGTCCTCTCCTCCCCACCCCCACCTTTGCAAATAGACAGGGCTTAGAGTGTGCTGGGTTAATAACCAGACCAAGTCAGCCTGCAAGAGATTATTTTAAGCTGTCTGCATTTTTTCGATAGGAGTGGATGTGACAGGCTACCCAAGAGAAGACCAAATATAACAAGAGGTCATCTGTATCATATTATCTATATTTTAAGATTAAAGTTTACTGAAAACAAATTTAGACATTCCACAGACATGGTAAAAATATTATGGCACAGCCAGTTTCAAAAACTTCAGAGCACTGATAGTTCTTTTAGACAATCTATTTTGACCCTGAAGAACGCTTCCAAAACCTATTAAATCTTTCCTCCACTAATGAACTGAGCCTGAAAAAAATTCTGATGTCTTACTACTTAAGCTCACTAACCAAGCAATAAACAACTCAAACAAGTAGTAGGGAAAATGCTTAAATTATTCTTTTTAAATCATGGAATCGAAGAACGTGTTTCAGGTTTTCTCCTGATTGGGAAATCAGTTATGCCATCAGTTCTTTCCCATCAGTTTCTCCCCTTTTCCTATAAATTTTCTCAGTCACTGAACAGTTGAGGTTGGAAGGGAACACTAGAGGTTATCTAGCCCGACCCCCCCCTGCTCAAGTTGGGTCAGATACATTGGATGTTCATGGCTATGTCTGGTCAGGTTTCCAATATTTTCAAGGATAGAGAATCCACAACCTCTCCTGGAAGTCTGTTCCAGTGCCCAACCACCCTCACAGCAGAAGTTTCTTATACTCAGATGGAATTTCACATATTTCAATTTATGCCCATTGCTTCTTGTCCTGTCACTGGGCACCACTGAGAAGAGCCTGTTTCCATCCTTATCTCCCCCCTTCAAGTATTCATACATTGCTGAGATCAACCTTGAGCCTTCTCTGGGCCAAGAAGTCTCAGCTCACTCAGCCTTTCCCCATGAGAGATTGTCCAACTCCTTAACCTTCTTTGTAGCCTACAAGGGATACTCTCCAATTCTCCCTGTACTGGGAAACCTAGAACTGGACACAGTATTCCAGGTGTGGGCTCACTGCTACCAAAACACCAAACTTTTAAGATCAGATAAGCTGTCCCACATACATGTCTCCCTATAAAATAACTACCAGAAATACGGAAGGAAGAGTGGTTCAGTAGCTAGGGGTTCAGTTTATCAGTAGCTAAAGGTGAAGAGGGGTGGACTTCCTTTAAATTTAAAATTAGTAGGTAAGATTCAGAGGTATGTTCTATGCTGCCATTAGTACAGCAGAGCTTCGCCAGGCTCAGTAACACAGAAGCCTGGTGATCTTATTTTGTATTACAGAACAGACCATTTATTGTAAAATGAAGTCTTAGATGAGAAAGAGAAAGAAACTATTAAGTTGATGTGAGCAAAGGAAGCCATTTAAAATATGATACATGGTAACACATAGCTGTTGAGCGTCCACCTAGTTTCACTGCTGTGGCACAGAGGGGCTCAGGTGGCTGGACAGAAAGTTCAATTCTATTTCTTGCATCAAGGCATAAACCAGCCATGACAAACCACTGGCAAGGAAGGTCAGTTATTCAGACTCTGCTAAATATATGATTCTGTGACTAGATTGACAAACCTGTACAGAAGCCAAAAGCAGTTATCTTACTTAATACAAGTCTCTGAATGCATAATAAATTTAAAATAAAATTTTAAAGCCAAGATCAATTCTTCTTTCAGATTTTTTTTCTCCTGGAAACAGTATGTAGTTGGAAATCAGAGTTAAAAGTTTTACTGGTGTCATTAATATGACACAGCCAGAAAACTATTACATTGAGGAAAAAAGAAGGTACAAACTGCAATCGAATGTAGAGTATTATAAAGCAGAAATTATCTTCAAGCCTGCATTTGAACACCTGGAATATTCTGGAAGGACAGACCTGTCTTGTATCTATTATTCAACAGGTACTTTCCCAAGCAGCTGCTGTTACAATTTTGCCCTCGTTCTGCTCTGTCTCCCATGTTGGGCTGGCCTCCCTAGTCAGGTACCTTGTGTATGTTGTAGATGTCTGTCATGGGTAGTGCATAACAATGCCTGGCTCAGTCAGAAACAAAGAAAACCACTGCCTCACACCAGATACACCCTAGTCAGAAAAGCTGGCCACCAGCATGGACATTAGATGCTTGAACACCAGCTTTTAGTAACTTAGTTTGCCTTCCAGACAAACACAGCTTAGTGTTGAACATAGAAACAGTAAAAGATTTTGGGATAGTTACATTCAAAAAAGAAATAGATCCCAGTTTTATTTTCCTGCCCCCAAATAGGAATATATTTTAAGAAGTGGATCATGGAAAGTAAGTCTTTATCAGAACATGACAGTTTCTAGCCAGCTTCAATAATGATCTTTTACATTCTTTCTCTATAAAAGAACAGAGCAGTGGAGCACTGTATTCACTGCTATGTAAATGGTATGGTGCCTGAAAAGACTGAAAATGGAGATACTGGAATTAATACAATAAGAATAAGAAAACACCAAGCTGTATGGCACAGTTGACATGCTGGAGGGA
>NW_010237864.1:0-501 GCF_000690775.1 Eurypyga helias
GGCCGCCTGCTCTCGCGGCCCCAGAGCCCTGGGCCCTCCCTCAGCCCTGGGTATGGCCCTGTGGGGGTCCCGGGGGGTTGGTGGGGCAGAGGGCACCCTTTTGTCTCCTGGTGGGTGAGGGTTAGTCAGGGGTCTGTGCCTGTCACCGAGTGGGGCGGGATGAGGTCTGGGGTGGGCTGGGCAGTGGGAAAGCAGGATGGAAGGGGGAGGGCTAGCGGGGGGGCCTACGTTGGAGCTGGAGTGAGATGGGAGGGTCCTGAGCAGGGTGGACAAGAGCCCGTCTGCTTCAGGGTGGGGGCCAGGCGCCGTTTCGGGGTGTCTCTGCCTGGGCACGTGCCAGGCTGGCAGAGCTGCCCCATGGGCTGGGGGGGAGGGGCTAACCCTGCGCTTTGCCCCCAGGCACAGCCACCTCCCTGGAGCACAGGCCCTGCTCACCTGACAGCCACCCCCTCTCCTGAGCACCGCGGCTCCTCCCACCCCTCCAGCCCTCACGGACCGGAT
>NW_010237865.1:0-8204 GCF_000690775.1 Eurypyga helias
CGCCAACCACGGGCAGCTCTCCGTGAAGATTGTATCATTCTCTGCAATGCTTATGCTCTGCCTTCTGCTGCAGAAGTGCACAATTCCATGCTGAGGCTTAGACACTTGTATGGATTTAATAGGATCTAGAGATTAGTGGTGTTACTCACACAGCATTACTGCTTTTAAAAAGTATTGGGAATGTTACTTCGTCAAACATCGAGAAGCCTTGTGTATGAAGCAGTCATTTTTACACCAAATTAACAGTTAAAATAATAATTTTTAAACATACTAGTTTGTGTAAGAACTAAAATTGACTTGATTCACATTCCGTATTGGAGAATTGTAAATGGAGGGGCAAAGCACAAAATATGAATGAGTGGTGGCTAATGGGCAGTGTAATTGATGTAGAAAGACTGATTTTAAGTCTATCAAGAATATCTTGATGTTGATTGACGAGCAGCCTGGTCTAGTGGAAGGTGTCCCTGCCCATGGCAGGGGGGTTGGAACTGGATGATCTTTAAGGTCCCTTCCAACCCAAAACATTCTGTGATTCTATGATTCTATTTCAATGCTGTGGACTGGAAAGAGCTTGAACATAATTAAATTTTCTTTTCAACTCCTTGAAACTGTTAAATTAAAGGAGATGGAGGGAAATATTGGTTTCCTTAATATTTCTGTTTGGTGTCTCAATTTTTTTTATAATGGTACTATAATTGAATTGTAGCAGATCTCCTTATTGACAAATAGATTGTATGTAGGAGTTTAAGCCTTGTAAGTGGTTGTAAACATACTAAGATAAAATTGGATGAAAAATGCTTTAGTGTTCATAACAATTCAGCCAAACTTCTGGGTTTTTTGCACATTAAAAATATGTGTAAAATCTAAGTGATTTTTATCACTAATGAGAGAAAATAATTTAGATTGGAAAGGATCTTTAAGATCAAGTCCAACCATTAACCCAACACTGCCAAGCCCACCACTAACCCACGTCCCTGAGCACCACATCTAGATGTCTCCTAAATATTTGCAGAGGTGGTGACTCAAGCACCTGCCTGGGCAGCCCATTCCAATGCCTGACAGCTCTTTCTGTGAAATCCAAGCTAAATCTCCCCTGGAGCAACCTGAGGCCATTTCCTCTGTCTCTTGGGTGAAGAGACCAACCCCCACCTCTCTGTACCCTCCTTTCAGGTAGCTGTAGGGAGCAATAAGGTCTTCTCTTCTCATGGTTATACTGTATTTATTGCTATGACATTGTCAGCAGAATTTTCGGGACTGTGATTTCACAACTCATGAGAAGCTCATAAAGGTCATAATGCAGGGAATATACATGGAAGATTTTGGAGTAATTCATGTACCAAATCACCCCTTTGTGAACTCCCAGAGTTATATGTAAATTTGTGCTTATAAACCCAAGAGCATTTAAAAATACCAACCACGTTTGAGGACGTTTGAACGTATAGCTTGACTAATCCAGATGTGTTTCACTGTTACTTGAACTGAAATAGGAAATCATCACAGTAATGTGGTGGCTACCTGTTCTTATTTACAGGTGTCCTTGCTGGTCATGATAACCGTGTCAGTTGCTTAGGTGTGACTGATGATGGTATGGCAGTGGCAACAGGATCATGGGACAGCTTCCTCAAGATCTGGAACTGAAGTAGGTAGGTATCCAGTTAAAGCTGTCCTTGCTTGGTATTCAGAATGCTTTTTCCGGGAGCCAACAGTCCTGGTTTACTGATGCTGTGAGCTTATAGTTCAGATTGGGAAAGTCACTCAGGGAAAAAAATAGTTTGGCTTTTTTTAGAAGGCTGTTTGTTTAATGTATGCAATGACATTTTTGTGATGCACTATTTTTGGCATATTTTATTTCCCTGGTAGGGATGACTGTACAGTGTTTTGAATCAGGGTTGGTAAATAAATGGCGTTCTTGAAAATGGTGAGATAATGGCTAAATGCATCGGTGGGTAGCGAGAGCAAAACTTGAAACTTGATTGCAGTCTGTCAAAGTGCAACTCTTAATAAATCTTTCTGTGTGTCAGAAGAGCAGCGGACTCCATGACTGGAAGAAGTTTCCAACGGTTGAAAATTAAAAACGATAGCATGTCCAATCCAACCATACTAACTTGGACCCCCATCCTCCCCAACTTCAAAGGGCAAGATCTTTTCCGTCTCCTGTTGCTGAAATGAAGAGCACAATTACCTTTCCAAGAAGAATTTCTGTGTTGTAAGCAAAATGAAATTGTGCATTCCTTTTGGGACCATTTTTTTTTTGTCTTGAGAATTTAAAAATGAAACACTATCATGAAGCATGACCAGAAAATAAACTTGAGCATAATTGTGAAACAGTTAGCTTTCACTGTAGT
Organism: Eurypyga helias; assembly: GCF_000690775.1. NCBI lineage: Eukaryota > Metazoa > Chordata > Aves > Eurypygiformes > Eurypygidae > Eurypyga > Eurypyga helias. The sequence continues at coordinate 2,346 of NW_010237865.1, forward strand.
TTCCAAGTTGAAGTTAAGGACTTTATTCTCACACACTTGCAAATTTTAAAGTCATGTTTGTAGCAGGATTTTTTTCAAGTTTCCTTTTTAAATACATTTCTTTATGTATTTAATTGAGCAAAACAAGGGAGTCCTAGCCCAGAGCACCTGGGGGTTGTTAACGCTGTAAATTTAGTCCCTAATTTTTTTTATTTTATTTTCTAGTATCACAGATAATTGTTGCACAAAACTTGGCATATATAGGATAATGTTAAGCAGTAAGGTAACCAAGCACATGCTGTAAAAGGTAATGAATGCTTGTTTAAAGAATCCTTTCACCTTTTATGGATAACAAATGCAATCCTTGGTCCCTCCTGCCCCCTGCTCCCCCCCTTTCACCACACTGATTTTTTTTTTAAGTCTTTTGGTTTTGTCCACTTGAAAGGGCAGTTTATATATCCTAACACTATCCTATAAGTCTCAACAACCAGGAATCTCTGTTTTCAAAAGAGACCTATCCTACACTTGGGTATTGAGTCAATTCTTTGTGTATGAAATGATGTACAAATCAATGTTTTGAAAATAATGATCTTGAACTTTCTAAGTTAAACAAAAAAAAAACCTTTTTTGATTGTTTGCCATATTGGGTGGGTTTACTCTTAGAATCGCATGCTGTAGAAATGCTAAAAAGTGCATATTGGACTAAGTCCTTAGATGTTTTTTCTTTGAAGAAATAACCTGTTTAAAAACTGTAACCATTGTCGCTGTATTCATTTATTGTTGCTACTCTGTGCATAAATCTATGAAGAACTCAAGTACAAAGCTATGCACGTTTTGGAGTAGCGTGATAAGTCACTTTTTTTTTTTAAAGAAACAGCCTGTTCAAACAATCGCTGTCAAAGATTCTGGGGTGTGGGAGGAGGGAACCTAGACCATCTTCTTTCTAAATCAGTTCCTCACAGCCAGTTCCTCTTGTAGGATGAGTCCTTTGCATCTGATCAGAGTCATTTTTGTAATGAGCAGGTTTTCCTGGCTTTCTTTTCAAATAAAATGTTAAAAGCAGCAGTGTTTGGACAGCAGATTGTTCTGTTAAACTTTCCTATCTTCTCACTGTATCCAGAAATGCTCCTTCCTAGCAGCAGTAGTAGCTTTTCTCCATTTTGTTTTTTCTGCAACATTCTGTAAAAAAATGTGCTGTAATTGTGCGTTAGGCCTGGATTTGGCATAAAAGATGAATTCCCTCTTACTCTCTCTCATGAACTACTCTGTAGAGCTTTCTCCACACCCTGTATCCCTCTTCACCTTTTGTATTTAATTTTAAAGTCAGTGTACTTCAAGAAAGCTGGATGCAAGATAGATACTATATTAAAATGTAATGTTATTTAAGATGTAATAAAGCAGTTTGACATGAGTTTTGACTGATCTGTTTTGCAGCTTATTGTTCAACCCACAGAACGGCCTCTGGCAGGATTTGAGCGATGAAATAAACACAGGAGAGACGCGTATGCTGCCCCAAAACGTATTGTTCAGTATTTTAAAATGGCTTGGGTTTTCAGTGGTTAATTGGACAGAGTATGCAGTGTGTTAGTGTGTATTCCTGTGAAGGGATGCGGGTTTCGTTTTAAAGCTAAAACCAGAATTTCAGAATGAAGTGAAACCCTCATGATTCTTGTTGCTGGAAAGCGTCACCAGTAGCATCTGATAACGTATGTGCAATGGATGCTGCCCCAAATGGCAAACACTTGGATCTTAGTGGCTGCAGGGATTTTGCTCCCTCGGTTCGTTAACTAGTTAAGATGCACATTTCCTGGTTTGATTGCTGGAGCTGCTCTTAATCAGAACCTGCTGGTAGCGCCCTCAGCCCAAACTCCAAATGCCAGTAGCTGGTGTGATCCATGTGGTATAGTCCACAAAGCAGTTTTGTATAAGCATGTAACACATGAACAACATATGAGTGGTGGCTTTGCAAAGGAGGAAATTGGAGCAAAATATTTAGTAATGTCTTTTAAAACTTTTGTGTCCTTTAATAGGAAGAGAATTGAGTGGAACATCTTGTGCTCTTGCCATTTGAGGATCTGGCCAAATAAGCTCTGTTGGCAGTTAGCTGTCCTTACTGTAGGTATTGAGAAGGGTAAGTGGTTGTCATTTTAATGCTCGGGAAGAACAAAGTCTCCACAAGGCAGAATTATGTGTAAAAAAAAAGGATTTTCTACCCACAGAAGCAAATTCCTGAAACAAGAGGTGTTGAAAGGCAATTGGTGTAACAGCTTGGTATCGGTCCACTTGAGGGTTTTGTATTTTTAGTGGGTGAAGTCCTTTTCTCTTGTTCTGACCTATGCAAAAGTGGATTTTTCCTTCATTTCACATCAACCAAGAGAAATTCCAGTGCCATGGTTTGGTTTCATACCAAACATGGAAATTCTCAGCCTCAATGGAGAAGTTTTTAAAAGCTGTGAGTATGGAAAATATGATGGTGGTGTGACTTAACTAGCAGCCGTTAACTGAGCTTTGGGGTTTTGGACTGCAGAACACTGGTAAGTAGCTTACTGCTGGAAATGCTTAAGTCTGGGAATTCAAATTTAGTCTTTTCCAGTTCCAAATGGTATCGCTGCTTTTTTTTCCACTCGTGTATATTTTTATTCCAATGGATGTTTCTTATGTGATTTTTGTCTAGTCTGTGATAAAATCGATGCAGGCGTGATCTGTCTTACCTTCCTGAATGTCTGCCTGTGTGTTAAATAACTGCTCCCCTCCTGTGCTGACAGTGCCTTTGCTGGCAGTGAACTGCCTGCTGGGACAGTAGCCTCTTGTGTCAAGAGGCTGATGCGTAGTGCCGTTTCTTCGAAATGCAAACAGGTACGGATGGCCCTTGTTACAGACAGTGCTGCTGTTAAATAGGAAGCTTTAATCTATGTTATTTAAATGTCTTTGTATGCTTAATTATTCAGTTGATAACTGAAGAAAACTGGGTATGCGAAGTAGAAGCACTGAACTCCTGTGTCTTTGACTTTGGGCCAAGTCTTTGAGTTCTGAATGCCCTTAACTTTAGGGTGGGCTTGGATCAGTACCCCGATCAAAATCCAGATTTTGGATGTGGTTCCAATAAGAGCAGTTTCACCTAGCTGCTGGCAGATTTCTACAGCAAGGTTTCAGAAACTGAGAACAGTAATAAGTGAGAGCGGTTGGTCTCCACTTGGTCTTGGTGGTAGCCCTTGCAGTTCCTGACTGCTTGGCATTGGGTGTGCATTGGGTACGTGAAGGGATGAGGAGTGGTGGCTTTGCAAAGGAGGATGGAGTAAAACTTCCCGTGTTCATGAAGCGCGTGAGATGATGAAGGTGGACAAGACGGATGGATCTGACGTATTTGAATAATGAGTGGGTGTGGAGGTGGAAAAAGGAGTTAGTTGTCTGGTCCTGGCTTGGCAAGTGTGTCGTGGTAATAGAGTGGACTTCCATGGGGTTGGAATCCTTATGGAGCTAGGGAGAAGGAGTCAAGTGAAGGAAGAGAGCTGACTTCTCTGAACCTCAGTAGCGAGAGTACCTAAGACTTTCAATTAGCGTTTTGTGCCCCTCATAGCCTTTAATTTCTGAGTAAATAGAATGTATTTTAAAAGATCTGAGGTTCTGCTGCTAGGAGAAGAAAATAACTGAGTTGGGCATTCCAAGTTTTGACCATTAAGTGCCTTGGAGTGTGTTTTAAATCAGCTCTGAAACATACTTAAAATTACTAATTGAATCATGCCCTCTAAGAGCTAAAAATAGAACGATCTGGTTTCTGGGAAGTGGCAGTAAATTAAGAATAATAAAACCTGTCAGCCTCGTTGAGTTCTTTGTAACTTGATCCGGAACAAATCAGGATCCTCTGTGGTATATGATTAACTCTGGGTTTGGTGTAGGTGTAACCATGGATTCAGATTTGAGGGGAAAGATTAAAAGAACTGACTCCTGAGCAGGTTCTGACGGCAGTCGGCTGGTTTTGCATAGTGATGCTCTGGTTTTCTTCACATGATGTTTAGAAAGTCTTCTTTAAACATCAGGCTGCTGAGTGAATCCGAGTTGAATTGGTCACTTTTGATCTGGTTACATTCCAGTGTGTAATAATTCTCCTAAAATATGTGAAAAGTTGTTTTTTCTGCTTTAAGGTGGTATGAGAAAGGGAAGAAGAGCTGGAGAAAGTTTAGAAAGCATAAACAATAGGTTTGGTTCCATTGTTCTAGGACAGGGATGCTTAGCCTATTCCCTTGTCATCCCTGCTCTGAATGGCCCTGTCACATGAAAATTCCCTGTATGCTCGGAGATGGGCCCAGACATCCTGTAATACCCAATGGCATCTGCATGCATCCTGTCGGATGTGCTTTTTTCTGGCAGTGCCGCTTCCTGACATAAATGTTATTACTCTGGTCCAGTGTACCTGATGAGCTGAAAAATCCCTGCTCTGCCTCTTCCCAGTCTTTAGTTAAACATTTCTGGATGCTGTCTTTTTCTTAGTGTCCTTGTGAAGCCTGATCCGCTGGCAAATCAAAATCCACGGGCCTGCTCCATCAGTCACTTGGACTGAGAAATGAAGGCCTTGATTCTGATGTGGCTGGAGGTTGTTCCAGGTTTTAGTGCTTGTGTTAAACCATCTCTTCAGGAAACACTGTCCAGACAACCTGCAGTTCCTGAAAGGAGATGGTACACGACCGGCAGGCTTCTGGCCCTCTGACCAGAGGGTGTCGCGTTCGGATCTGTGCTTTGCTGCCTGCTAGTCTGTAACCTGTGCTGAATTTACGAGTGCTGAAATGCAGACCAGGGAGACGTTTCCTCATGTAGCACTTACTCTGTGGGTTAAATCAATTCAGTGGAAGCAGGAAAGCTTGAGTTCACGCGTCCCGTGGTGATCCCTAAACTCTCTTGACAAACTGGGGACCCAGATCAGGAGCTGGTGTTCCAGAGCACCTCCCCTCTGATAATCTGGGAGTTTTGAAAGCGCATAGGGGATAGTAACGCAGTACTTACCCAGTAAGTCACTTACGTGGGGAGAACGGGAGCCATAGAAATGTGAATAACCCCTGGGTGAGCTGCTCATTGCTTAGAGAGCTGGCTGCTGAAAACTCACCCTTCAGAAACACTCATTCAAGTAATTCCAGACTCAAACCAAATCAATCTTGTCATAAAATAGAACAAAGAGAATCTTCTTTTCCTTTTTTTAAATTATTCATAAGCCACTTGAGCTAGATTAGCGCAGTGAGATGTGACTGACCCTGAGAGGTAAATCATCTCTTGAGCTGAAAGCAGAAAACGAAAAGTTTATTTGATGTAACGGGTTTTTAAATGGCCAAATAGGTAAGGGAGGAAACAGTCTGTTAAAAAGGATGAACTACTCAAGACTAAAATGCTGAGTTCTCATGAAAATTGTATATAGAAGTACAAACGGTGCAGCTCCACCTGCTGGTACGAAACGTAATGCAGTGGGTGGTCAGGGCAAAGAGTGTGTGACAAAGCAGCCCGTGCTGAATTTGGCTGCAATATGTGTTCCTAGAAGATGTAACCCCTCCTTCCTCTCTCTTTAGAGTCCCTTGAAATGTGATATTTCTATGAGGATTTAGAAAAGCTTTTCCTAATATTTACTTTTATACAGATTATCTCTTCTAAATTTTAATGTACGAACTTCAGACGGCAGAGTGGAGAGGCTGACATCAGCCGGTGTTAACTGGGTCTCTTGGACAACCCTAGGTCCAACTCTTATTTAGAAAACGATGGATGGAGATCATGGATGAAGCATCAGTAATTCCCTGCAGGGCTTCCTGTCTCCCGCCTTTCAGCTTCCTTCCTCTACTTTAGGTAGGAGTGGGGATCTGGAGTTTTTCATTAAGATGTTTTGATTGACAAGGTGTTCCT
>NW_010237865.1:8224-8552 GCF_000690775.1 Eurypyga helias
GCAGTGTGGTGAAGAACCTTTCTGCAGTGGAAGTGAGTATGGCTGTTGTGTGTACTATTCTTGTATCCCACAGAGCCATCATGTAAATTCCAAGTCCTTGTTTACAAAAGCAAACATATTTTAAGATCTGTAGAATTTTAGTACTTGGTTTCTGTGTCTTTTGCAAAATTAGGATTCATGTGAAGAGAGGAGCAAATAGGCAGCAGCAAATCCTTTCCTCCACTGGCCGGTGCTTGACAGTGAGTCATATTGTAATAGTATGTAACTGCATCTGTTTATCTAAACATCCACTGATTTAATTGCTTTTTTTTTAGTGATTTACTTTCTG
>NW_010237865.1:8596-20757 GCF_000690775.1 Eurypyga helias
TGGCTGCCTGAAGCTGGTACATAATACGCTGGGAAGAACAAGACAAGACTTGGAGTGAGTGGTAGACAACATCTGACATTTCCCATTACTCAAGCTTTGTCACTGCTTTGCTTTAAGATGGTCTGCAGACCTACACAGGTGTTGCAAACCCATGATGTGAAGTTAGGAATACTGCTGAGCTGCTACGTGTCTAACCCCTTTGATCTGGTGGTTACTTGCCTTGAAGTCTGCCTGTCTTACCCTAAAGCTGCTGTCTCCGTTGTCCTTCCGTACATCGGGAACCAGGTAACTAGGGATGTGTTTGTTTTCACAACCAGCCAGAGGAGTCCCTCTCCTGCAGTTAAATAGGGGAGTGCCTTTGCTCTCTGCGTAGTGGCACTGACAGATTATTTAAATGGAATCATACAAGAAGCTGCGGGAGTTCCCAGACAGTTATATTTCAGAGAAGTAGAGACCACTGGCATCTGTAGAACCTCTGACATGGGCTGTACTTCGTAGGTAACAAGCACGTGTGTTTGTTCATTCCTTTCACCCTGGTTTCTTCCGTCTGAAAACAACAAAACACAGGTGAAGGGACAAGCCATAAGGTGAGACACTGAGCACCAGTTCCACCTTCCCTTTAGGCCCTTCCAAGTTTTCTTGTAGTGCAGAGGAGCTGTTTAACTGTTGAACAGCTCCTGTTCTTCACTTAGTGGGGATCTGAGGTCTTGAATGAGCAGTAAGTACTCAAGGAGTGACAGCTGTGGAAGTGATGGACACCAGTTTGCCCTAATGAGAGATCTGGGGGCTTTTCCAAGGCTGACTGCATCACTTAACTGGACAGTTCTATATTTCATCTGCTACTTGCATCAGGTGTGTGTTTAATCCACTGCATTCTGAAAAGTCAGATCTTGCCCCAAGTTCTCTCTGTCAAGTAATGTGAAAGAATTGCCCAGGCTAGTCAGGTATTACTGAATTTAAAAGGAAAGCCAAAGAGCTAAGGAAACTTGGTGTGGAGGAAACCGAGTGCACTGCATTGGCCAGGCTGGTGGCAGTTTAAAAAGTGATGTTGGAATTAAGAAAGGATTCTGTTGAGTGGTTCTGTGTTCCTCCTCCCATGGCTGCTTTCAATCAAGTGATAGCATCGGACACAGGGACAGGAAATGGAGCAATTACAGATAGACTTCAAGGAACAGCTTATCAGAATTGAAACTTAAACCTTCATAAGCAAAAGGATCATTCTCGTTCTTTGAAGCTTGTCACAGTCCTATATCCAAAGAATAACTTAACCAGAAATACCAGATGGGAGCCAGGCAGTCGTCTGACCTCAGCTCTGATCCTGGTAAAAATGAAAGCTCCTCACCATGCTGTAGATCTCACATTAACAGGGCTAGCAGCTTGTTCACTACTAAAAACATGAATTAAAACTCTTAGGCCTGCTGTACACTGTGGCAGCTGGATCCTCCTTGCCCTTGGATTCCCAATTATCCTGTCAGTGCTTTGCACTTCAACCAGCAGCATCAATTAAAATTTGTGGTGCACACCCGATGGAAAATGTGCAGTTGAGGTTAGCAGTACAGCTGCCAAGAGCTTCAAAATCTTTGTCCTCGTGTTGGTTCTGAGTAGTTTAACTTATGTTAATATATATTATTTCAGAGCTTTACTGCTTTGTTTACATTTAGGATGGCAAGCAGCAGGGCTAGCAGTAGCAGTGTAGCTTTCTTTTGCAGCTCGATCGCGGTGCCACGATGCTTGCAGAGAAGCCTCTACCTGAACCACTTTTAACATGATTTAAAGGAAGAAATCCCTTGCCAAACCTGCACGTGCCCTTTTGAACTACTCTGTCAACATACGCGATGCCTGCCTATGTGTCTCCTGCTAAAAAGGCAAACGCATCCCAGCAGATTTCATCACGCTCCTAGGAGGAAGGAGCTTCCTGCGTTTTGCACGCAGGGAATCTGCAGCATGGAGCTGCTTGTGCCTTACTCTTCTGCAACGGCCGGGTTGGAGCGCAGGCTGGCTCCCCGACCTGCCGCCCTCTGTTAGCGAGCAGAGTATTCCTTCGCGTTCGCTCTTCCTGCCTGACATCCGCTTGCTCGGGCTGATGACTCTTGGCAGTTGCCATCGTTTTCTGCCAGGCAGGATCACTAGTGAGCAGCAAAAGATGATGGCAACGGAGTCGGATGGGATTAGCATGACATCCTCATATCATTGGAGGCAAAGTTAACTGTGGTACGTTTGGGCGTAAGCCAGATAAAGCGCAAATACTCTTAATTTTACAGTATATTCTGGTAGAGATAGATCATCCTTGAGCTGCATTTGGCTGTGTTCTTCACAGGACATCCTCTGCAATTATACTAAGGGGATTTATGAGCCTATTCCTCCTACTCAGAGGATAGCCCTGTTTTTCTTGGTATTGTCTGAGAGGTTTTAATACTTTGCAGTATGGAAATTCAGCTCTGTGGATGAACACCAGACCATAAATAATTGTCTGGGTTCTTTGAGAAGTTATATAACTGGGCAGCTGTATCACATCTGAAAGTTACTTGGGATTTTTCCTCCCCATCACCTTTTCCATGTCACAAAGCCAGCTCATGATTAGTCCAGTGCTATTTAGGATCCATTGGTGAAGCAGTCTGTGAGTGATGGTAATCTGTGTCCCATCCTTCAGGTGGCTGCTGAAACTGCTGACTGAAAACGCCTGGTGATCTGGGCAGCATGTGCATTAAGAACTAATTCACGGCAGTGCTGTGCATTATTTAGGGGCTTTGCTTGCCTCGGTGGTCAGGTGCAGGCTCTTCAGCTGCTGGGAGCTGATGATTATGCCATAGGTGAACACCAAATACTGCTTTTCCTAGGCTCGTGTGACGTTTGGGGTCTGACTTCTGACCTTGTAGTCGTACCCGTATAATTAACAATCGTGTTGTTTATATTTAAGTAGTTTGATTTCTGGTCATCTATGTTGAAAATTTAAATTTTGGTTCAATGTGGTATTTATAGAAGGTGCATGAATTTGTTGATGTCTTTCATGAAAGAAAATGAGGAGATGGAAGGGTCCAAGACCCTGAAGTTCATCAGAGGCTTTTTGGCTATGAGTTTTGATGCCTATTACTTTGTAGGCAGAAGCCAGTACAATTAAGTCTGGGTCCCGCTGCAGCTTCACACTGTTAATGTAATTGCCAAAGCAGGGAGTTTTTATATGCTGTCTTGCCATAGGTCAAGGTTAGTGAAGGGTATTTCTTAATTTCATGGACATGTATTAAAATAGAGCTAAAACTTACATTACTTCAATGGGTCTCATGATACTATTCTGTGTAGAGAAATAAAAATACGTAACAAACTCTTAAACTGTGGGACAGATTTTTACTCCAAAATAGAAGGAACCAGCAATTATACAAAACCTACTGGGAATTTACTGGTTACTAGTGACTTTATGGAGTGTGTGGTATGTTAAAGTGCACGGTGAGATGCCGCTTTGCTGCAAGATGGCAAGCAAACCCTCGGGCCAGCATTGTTTTTCCAAAACGTGATTTATGTCAGGAAATATGCTCCACTGCATGTTTCCAGAGACTCTTGTATTCCTCAGTGGTTTGGGGATACACAGCTGCTGTAGTTAGGGAATGCTGTTACAACTCTGTATTGTAGGTTCTACAGGAGACTGCTACTGCATCCTTCGGTCTCTCTTAGATGCCATGGCAAAACACGCTGTTTTCCTGAATCTTCTACATTAATTTATAGATGTGAAGTATGATGAGGAGATACTACTGTACTCTTAGTCTTCACAGCCAATGTGTGAAGGAATAGCGAGGCCAACCTTTCTGGGCTGACCTAAAAATAACCTTGCAGGGAGGTAGAAGTGTGTCTGGGAAAGACACAACCTGAGCTGGAGCTGGCTGACGGCCAGCCCGCTGTCCCAGAGGTGCTGTACGTCGCGTTACCGAGCTTCGTTAAAAAGCTCACCCTCTGTGCTTGAACCCCTGGACCTTTTCAGTGTAATTAACCAGTTCAATTAAGAACTCCGCGCTCTCACGAACACTAGAGGACACTGCTGCAACTTCCACCGCAGGTTTCCAGGATTTAGCGCTCTGCGCAAGGTTTGGGGCAGGATGCGGAGGTGTGACAGGAGCAACAGCAATTGCACCTTCTGCCACTGCCTGTGTCACAGACCCTGGGGCATCCCTGCCCGGGGGCAGAGACCCCTGCTTCTGTCCTGCAGTGACAGTCCCACATCGCAGAGGAGAGTCTTGACCGGTGCTTGAGCCCGTGAACTATTTGACCAGCCGCGGGAGGTGATTGCACGCTGTCGGAACTCCGGTATCGGAAGCCACAGGGCAAGTAAAGAATGAGAATTGTTGTATGTGAGTACAGTGTTAGCGTTCTGCATTCACTCACACGGGCTCAGTGTAAGGGGAAGCAGTTACAGCCATGTTAATATGCTGGTAGCGCTGCGTTTACTCTGCCCATGAGCACACGTTCTGCTGTGGTCGTTGTGAGTGACACAACTTTGGTACCCAACAATGTTCTGCGTGGCAAGTCGATCTGCCTAATGACTGATGCTCCCAGTGTTTGAAAAGGAAACTGTTGGCTTGAGAATTTCTCATGTATTTCAAATACTTTTACATTTTAGGGCTTTTAGCAAATAAATGGTTTTAAGAAATCGGTTGCTTTAAAACTAACCTTGCAAAAGATGTGAGGGAAACCTTCATCATTTACTCTGGGTCGATAATGTGAGATTGAACGGGACTGTAAATATGTTGGAGGACAGTGAAATCCGTAACCATTAGGGCTATTAGAGAAATAATTCAGAAAAAAATAGGTGACAGTCAGTAGGAAAAATTACTGATTCACTTAACAGAAACAATAAAATGCAAAAATACAAACAGGAGATTAAGCAGCAGCGCTTCAGACAAGATCCCAGAATTTAAGTGATCCCTAGCTAAATACGAGTTAACGGTGTCACGTGGCCGCAGAACAGGCTGACATCATACCAGGTTGTACAGGTGGAATTATCTCTGCAAGCCTTGTTTCTGTTCTGTTCAGTGGTAGTTCCTCAGACAGTGTCATGGTTGCAATTTCAGGTGCTGTTCTGCGGGAAAGCATGGATAAATTGGGAAATGTCCCCAAGACAGCACTGAAAATACCAGAGATGCAGGTACCCTGCTATGTACGGACTGGTTAAACAATAGAGGTGTTTCAGTCTGAAGAAAGGAGGACAGAGAAGGCCCCTGGAATTAATGGAGTTGGGTTTTTTTTTCCCTACGTTCCTGGTGAATAGAGCAAAAAGTAATAGGAGTTGAGAATGTATTGAGGAATTTTTGCACTGGAGAAAGCTTATTGATGTGATAGTTACTGACCTGTACAGCCTCAGGTTGCTGTAGTGTTTCTGTCACTGGTGAACCTGAAGAACCAATTTTGGTAGATGTTTGCTAGACAAGACATGGATAAAATTCATCCTGCCTCAGGGCAGAGGAGTGTATGACCTCTTGAGGTATCAACAAGTCCCATTTTCTATGACTAGGAGTTGTCCAGTAATAGTCTTATAAACATAGCGTTGCTGACCTGGTTACTGACACGTTTTCTGAGTAACTAACCTGCTGTCTCACAACAGGCGAATACTCAAGGGACAAAACAGGAAATGAAAGCGTGATTCAGGATCGGCTGCGCTTCCTGGAAATCTTCAAAGGTTAGTGAGGAACAGTGCCTCAACTGGAAATGCTGGAAAGCTTGTTCTCCATCAGTAGAGGAAGAAATCAGCAAACATGGGACACTAAAATGTATCTGTTAGGTTTAAAAAGAAACAGTCGTTAAGGAAGAGATGGTTACATGGCGGAATGAGGTGGAGACAGAGGTCTGAGGGGGGATGGCAATAGGCATGGATGTTATTTTGCATTATATATATATAATATAATACATTATATGTATAATGCAAAATATGGTACTTATGTAGTGCAAATGTCATAGGGAAGGGATAGGTTTTACTGGGGACATTCACTCTTATGTCTTCTGTCTGAGGTAGCTGGACCATTAATTTTACCCAAGCTATTGTAAATGCAGGTGTAGCTCTCTTGAGTGTGTCATTCTTTTGTCTGAAAAAATTACCTTGCTCTTTTCTATGAAGAAAAAGATCATTTAACTATAGAGCAGGCCGTTCTTTTAATACCTTTTAATACGGGGTACTTGGCAGGTGTATTTCCTTTTGTGCAAAGGAAAAGGATATCTTCATCCCCTTTCTGACAATTAGAACAAAGGTTTTGAATGGGAAGGTTTTCAAATGCATCTGTGATCTGAGCATCTGCAAAAGACAAGGGAGTTGGATACATGAAAAGAAGAATGTTAATAATGCTGGGGTATAGAGAATTCTGATGCAAATGAACCAGCAGTTGGCAGAGACTAGTCTCTTTTCATTTCTGTTTTTGACAGTTAGAAGGGTGTGATGTAACGCTTATATTCAGGATTAATCCTATCATACACTGAAGCTTTTGGATTCCAGACTGGTTTCCTCTGTGCTTGTGTTGTACTGGCTGCACCGACAGTTTTTTATATGTTTCAGTTTTGAGACTTATGGTTAAGTTTGCCCTTTGCATACATTTTTTCCAAGCATTAATTCTGTCTCTGCAAGTTCGTGTCGTATTGGCCTTAGTTTGGCGCACCTCTTGGTGAAATGCAAGCTGCCTCATGTGACCCTCAGCAGCAAATCAGGATCCAGACACACACTTTTTAAGTTCTTCCATCAAGATTTTAGAAGTGTTATGATAATACAAAGTCACTGGTTAGAATTCTTTCTTGTGCTATTAGATAACTCATAGGACAGCACAAACCTAAAAGGCAAAGGAACAAAGAGCTTCAACTGTTGGAGCGAGTCCAGAGGAGGCCATGAGGATGCTCAGAGGGCTGGAGCACCTCTCCTATAATAAAAGGCTGAAAGAATTGGGCTTGTTCAGCCTGGAGAAGAGAAGGCTCTGGGGAGACCTTATAGCCCCTTCCAGTACCTGAAGGGGCTACAAGGAAGCTGGGGGGGACTTTTTACCAGGGCCTGTAGTGATAGGACAAGGGGTAATGGGTTTCAATTGCCAGTGGGGAGGTTTAGATTAGATATCAGGAAGAAGTCCTTCCCGGAGAGGGTGGTGAGGCACTGGGACAGGCTGCCCAGAGAAGCTGTGGATGCCCCATCCCTGGGAGTGTCCAAGGCCAGGCTGGATGCGGCTTGGAGCAACCTGGTCTAGTGGAAGGTGTCCCTGCCCATGGCAGGGGGGTTGGAACTAGATGATCTTTAAGGTCCCTTCCAACCCAAACCATTCTATGATTCTATGAATTGCAAGGAAAAAAAAATAAGAGGAAGGGTAACTTTTTTTTTAATCCAGGGGCTGGGTTTGGGGTGGAGTTTTTTGTTTGTCATCTTTTATTGTTTTTTTAATGCTTTAGTAAAAGAGTATGCTGTCTGATAAGCTAACTACTGCAAAGGAGCGCTTACTTCCAAGGACTTTAGAGCCATATAGTAAGAAGATACCAATAACAGCTGATTGTGGACAACACTCTTGGACTTAGTACTGGAGTATCTTAGGGCTGCCAGGAAATCTTTGTTAATGACTAAGCTGCAAATTGGGTTCCTACTGCCTTTCAGAGCAGACATTGAAGTGTTACCTCGTAATGAGCTGACAGGCATCCGCTGCATCGCAGGGATGAACGCTCATGTTTGCGGTGCATTGTATCACTACTTGGTGCTTACTGTAGTCAGTATGTGATACGGTTTGGTTGTGGTAACCCAGACATGAGAATGAGTCTTCCGTATACATTCTTCTTGGAACAGGAGCCTAATATTCCGTACCAGTACGGCACTTAGGCAAGAAAAGCCTGCAGTGATAATTCCTTCATTTGCTAACCCTTTCTAGTGACATGGACAGGGTTTGGCTGGTTGGCTGTGTTGCTTGTTGAACTTGTATCTCTTCCTGTTTAAAATCACTCCATAGCTGCGCAAAGGTCTCCAGATGTCCATGTGACTGGTAACATGTGACAACAGAGAGGAATTGAATGTAAACAAACCATCTTATTCTGTTGTTGTTTGTTTTTTTTTGCTGCTGCCCATCAGGCTGTTTTCAGTTTGAGCAGTTATGAAAGCTTGTGACCCAACTTCCTCTGTTATACAATAAGGTGTTTATCTTACTCATTTGACTTAGGGGCTTTCTGGCAGTAAAGGACCCAGAACAACAAGCTCCCCCTGCTATCAAGAGCCAACTAGTAGCTGAAATTGCAATTTCAATCTCTATTAGCTGTTTGTTACGGTAACGGGGTGTGTTCCAATGACAGCCTGGGTGATACATACATGTGAGCCAATTTCCTTAAAATACTGAGTGAGAGCTGGAATTGCATAGGGCTGGATTCTGAGATCTCCCCTATATTCTTGCCATAGATGTTGGAAGCGCTGGTGGCTTTGGGAGCAGGTAGCAACTGCAATTGCCCGGATTTCCCCAGTCAGGGTGAATGTATTTAGTAGAAAACCAAGATAAGTTTTTCCCTGGAGTTCCCTTTAGTCTCTCCGCTTGGAATTGCAGGCAACGTTGGCTTTGTCAGTGTGAAAGTTCAGCCTAGGAAAGGTTGAAGGGGTATTTGGCTTTAGAGGGAACCTGCAGAAAACTATTAATTCCTCTGGAATGCAGATCTAGCTAGTAACTTGGCTTGAAATTCAGTGCTGCAGCAGTGTGCTTACCTATCAAACACCTTATTCTGTCTTCTCCTGGGAAACTGAAGAAACTAGAAGCTTTTAAATTTCTTAATTAATCAAGCTGCTTTCCTAAAAGGAATCAAGGTCTTTCCTAAAAAGAATCACCAAGTTTCCTGCAAACAGTAAAATGATGTAATAAGTAGACCTGGTTTTTAATTCTTACTTGTATTTGGGTAACAACTGGAAATCCATAAAATATGGACTGCGTGCTTCTCAGGTACATGCAAAGAGGCATTTCCTATATCCATGAGACTACAGTCTTGACAAGATTGATAAAGAGGGAAGTAATTGCCTTTATCTGTTTTGAAGGCAGAAAACCAGACTCCGTTAGTCATGCAGGAAGAGGCAGAAACACCTCCCAAAACACCCCAGACTGTATGCCAAGCCATTCCTCATAGGTCTGTCTCTCCTCTCTATCCCGCTGCGAGATCGTAGGTAAGTCCTGGGTGCCTATTTTGATACTACTCTTCACACGTCAGATTTCTCTGGAATCTCTCCACTCCCTATTACCTAAGTTTTCTTTTCTGGCTGCCAACAGCTCTTAATCCTATCCTGACATTATCAAAGATCATCGGTATTGTCAAGTGGATTGAGTGTGGGGCTATGTGCCAACATTCCTGATTGCTTCTCTCAGCTGTCCCACAGATTCGTTAACCCTTGTGCAAATCAATTAATCTTGTTCAGTCTTTAAAATTCGGATAATTACATTTACGTAAAGATTGGACGTGTTTGTAATCAGCCTGAATGACTGCAGTGCTGTGGCATACATTTCTCTGTCTTTATGTCAGTGGCTTTATAGTTTGTGACCATTGATAAATTGCTTATTTGTCACGCTCATGTGCCACCATTTGTGGTACATTTTTATTTCTCATGATTCCTCAGGAATTCTGAGTCATCAGAGACTGTTTGAAATAAAGTCTGAGGTGAGAACTATGTTCTTCAACCCTGTTAGGTGTTAATAGAGACAATTTGTTAATTGTTTCCTGTTCAGGAAATACCGTTTTGCTGAAGGTAGGTTTGGGTTGTAGACGGAGACTGAGCAGAGCCTCTATCAGGCAACAGTTTTCCGTGCAATCAGTCAAACAAGCAGTAGCAGTTTTATTAATTTGGCGTTTCTGTTAACTTAAAGCCAGTCAAATTATGTTTCACAGAACTGAGAGCCTCAGTAGAAGAAAGCAGTATGGTTTTATGTTTAGCTCTCAATTACTGCCAACGTTTCTCCTTGTCTTCCCTGGGAGAAAGAAAGCACAACCTGGGTTAGGGTGCTGAGCGACACTGTTCTGATCGTGGTGTTAGGGAGGACATGCTCAAAAGTTATATATGACTCTTCCGTTTCTCTTGGCACTTCAGTCTGTAGAGGAGGGAAGAGTGCTACCCATCTGTTACATTCATCCAGACCAGCAAGCAGAGCTTCCAAGGTCGCTGCTGAACTGCTGCTGTAACTGCAGCTCTTTTATAAATAGGATAGGCTCAGCTGATTAGCAGCCTTATCCCCACTAATGAAGGAGGATAAATGTTCGTGTCGCAGAGTTCATGCCACTTGCAAAACGTTGAGTAACTGCGTGAAGTTACTGTTTGTGGGGGAAAAAGCTTGCCACTTTGAAATGTTTACTTTTAACAGCCAGTATGTGTTCTTGTGTGTAGCACCTTTCATCATAATGAATTTGGAAAATACCCATCCCAAGACTCAACTCAAAAATTTACAAGTAAATTTTCAAATGAAAGTTTCCAAATGAAAACTAACTCCTTGGTCAGCTTTTGTGGTCAGTAATTAGGTATGGACGGGCATGGTGAACAAAGGCACTGTGTCCAAGCGTGGTTCCTCTCTGCTGGAATGTTTATTGCAGCTTTTAAGATGAATGCTTTGGCTCTGTAAAACTTAGTGCTATATTCCTTCCTGGTGTCATGTCGTGCTGTCCGTTTACATTTTGAATATCTCTTTCAGCTCCTGAATGCCATTTGAATCTCTAAGATACCCTTAATTTCATAGGATGGTGTATTGTTTCCTTAATTCCTTGAAGGCTGGGCTCTTCACCTTTTCTGGAAAGAGGATTCAAGAGAAATTGTGACTCAAAATACTGCACTTTCTAGGAAGTGGTGTAACATTGCCTACGGTATTTTCCCATTTGTAGCAACAGCTTCCTCTTTTTCAAGTTTGTCTCATCATTTAGTGACTGTCACTTCTTTGCAGTTCCCCAGTTTCCTGAAAACATAAAGGAAGAAGGGAAAAAACCAAACCAAACCAACCGAATTGCGACATTCTCAATTGGTGTGATTTGCTCTCGCTTTGTGGATTTATCCTCACATACAATCCAGTGAGCTACGTGTATGAGTCTACGATCTCTTTAAAGTAGCATTGGTTGAAAATGCAATTTAGAACTTAGAAAACATGATCGGTTTTGGTAACTATGAAGGGTTGTTTTCTTGTTGGCATCTCTATGGGGGCTTGATCCTACCTCTGTTGAGTTTTGTGACAAAGTTCCTGGTGATTTTGAGATAGCATGCACACTGCAACTTTTTGATTTGTTTCACTCTTGCTCAAAATTTGGTTTCAGATCAAGGAAAATGGTTTCCTGCATTTCAGGAGCTTCTGTCTGTAGTTCATAGAATCATAGAATGGTTTGGGTTGGAAGGGACCTTAAAGATCATCCAGTTCCAACCCCCTGCCATGGGCAGGGACACTTTCCACTAGACCAGGTTGCTCCAAGAGTAAGGTGGCAGGCATTCTCACACAGGAATTTTGTGTCCGAAAGAGCGTTTAACCAGGGATCTAAGGAAGGATTAAGGGGAGAGTTCATGAGTTATTGCAGGTGGATGGGTGTGGGTGAAGCGTGTGCCAACAACTACAGCTGTAACAGCAGGATTAAAAGGTGTGGCAGGAACTGAAGGGCAGAAAGCAGACGGAGCCAAGGGAATGCACAAATCCATGCCCGTCCTTAGGTTACGTTACAGGTGAGAGCACGTTACATATCCGGCGCCTCTAAAGGCTGCTCTGTGATTTCGGTCTCCAGTCCTGTACTTGTGATTCTCCCACCGAGGGATGACCGCTGAAGAAGCTGCGGCGTTAGGAACTCGCCAGACGCACAGCAGTGTGGCACTTGGCCTGGGCCAGGCCGCAGTTGGAGCTGGAGGAGGATGGGAATGCCTCATCCTCCCTTGGACCACCGCTTGGTCAACGCTGCCGTGACTGATTTTGCGGCGGGTGCTGGAGGACTGTGCCCCTGTCTTAATGTCTGATAAACCACATGATAAACATCATTTTGGGGGTGATTTTATGATCACGGAAAAAGTGAGTCTGTTCCATGCTCCTTTTCTGGAGCCTCCTGCTGGGGTGTAACTCCATACCAAATAACGTCTAATTGAAATAACGCGTGAAAAGACAAAAAGCACCGCGCCCGCACACGCCGCCCTTGCCGCGCATGCGTGCTGTGCCCCCGCTGCCTGGCGGCGTCCGCGCAGGCGT
>NW_010237866.1:0-13123 GCF_000690775.1 Eurypyga helias
ATTAATAGAAAATAAAGCATATGATCCAGTTGCTCACCACCCTCTGACAGATGCACAGTCAGGTCCTGAGTAGTGAGTGTCAGAGCCACAGAGTGCGAGAACCACAGCCCGAGATAAATCACAGCACAGTCTGAGCGACCCCATGAGCAACAGCACAACTGGGAAAGCCAACTGACCCACTAACTCACTGACGAACAAAATGAACAAGCAAACGAGCTAAACAAGTGATATATAGCCCCCCCACCCCACCCTCGGCTTATGTACTGAGCATGCTGCACTATGGAATGGAATGGAATACTCCTTTGATCAGTTTGGGTTCATTGTATGAGCTGTGTGTCCCCCCAAATGCTTGTGAGAAAGTTAGGAACATGGGGCAATATCAGAAGCTGGAAAAGACCTTGAATTGGTGCAAGCACTTCCCAGTAACCAAATAAAAACCACCAGTGCTACCAGTGCTCTTCTCAGGGCAAAGCCAAAACGTAACCAGCTACTATGAAAAAAATGAACTCCATCACAGAGGGTCACTGGTGGGTGATGTCCTGCATCCTTCTCCCACCCTATCCCATTGGGCTCTTTAGTCAAACCACGTCGTGCATGGTGTGAAAGGCACATATGTAATATGTTAATAGGGATTCGGATGAGCAAAACCAAAGGTTTAGTAGGTGCTTTCCAGTCTCACCATGAGACTGGACATGCCTCCATCACCAGGGAGTAGAGACCTTTCTGCCACAGATGGAGGTGGTTCTGGGCACACGAAGGGTAGAGGCCACAGCCACAGGCCATGAAGCATCCACCTAACGAGCCCCATAGGTGAATTGCACTCTCCCTGCAGAGTGAAACATCACAGCATCATTCAAAATTTTTAAAAAATGCCCAAAGCAAATCAGCAATCAGCTTTCAGACTGGAAACATATGCATTTTCATAAGAAAGGCTCCTGCTCTTCCTAATTCCCCTTGATTCGACTTGCAGCCTTTTCTATGCTGTGGGAAATAAGCTGTTCCATTTTAATTGGGAGAATTGCAGCAATAACTTGTTTAAATGCATCTTCGGCACACCCAGAGTAGAACTCAAAGAACAGAGCAAAATTAAAAATGCAACATTACCCTTGCCCCTCCCCTTAAATTAGAAGGAAAAAGATTTTGGATGCACAGTGATAGGATATTATTGTTTTCCTATCTCAAAGGAAAGGTTTCGGTTTGTTGCTCCTCTTCCCCCTCATTTTACTTGGAGAGTAATCACATTTTGCAAAAATTTGAAATGGGGCAGCACTGGAAAATGAAAAATCAGTATATTGTGTCAAAATTATTAAAATTGAAGTGCTGTGACTGTTCTACAGCAGAATCATTTTTAAAAGCGAGTGTCCATCGTCCATCCATCCCGTCCCATCCCCCTTCCATGCCGAAAAAGAATCTTATAAGTACCTCTTGACCAAATGACTGGAAAATTAGTTCACTGACAGTTTTGCTCAAGCCAAATCCGTGTTTACAGGCTGTCCTGGTTCCAGGCACCAGTTTACAGTATTTTGTTTCACCCCATGACACACCAGCTGAGTGGTTGGTGTCACCTGGGTCCCCGTGGCACTGCAGACTGGCGGGGTCTGTGAGGGTCGGCTGGGGGGAGGTTTCTCGGGGGAGCGCACCAGGGTCTCTGTTCGGACCTCGAGGCGGGTGCTTAGCACAGAAGGAGCGTCTTTTGTTAGGCAGATTGATCCAGGAGTCAGGGGTTTTGGATTTTCTTTCCTCTCCCTGCTCCCAGGCTGATTGAGGGGGGTTTTCTCCGTTGTGTTTTTTCTTCTTTCTCAGACTTTTTGGATCTGTTTTTCTGCCTTGCCTGGAACCTGGCAGTGTCTGCCCACAGGTGGTGAGATCCTGTATCATTTGTTGTATTTTTCTATTCTTTTAACTACTTATTAGCAATAACATTGTTAGTAGCTCCGTAAGTTTCATTTATATAATAGTTCTTATCTCAACTTCTACGAGCCTCCCTTGTTTTCCTCCAACCCTTCCTCATTGGGAGTGGGGGTGGAGTGGTAGAGAAACTGGTGGCGCTTAATTGCCAGACAGGGCTAAACCACAACACCAGCACAATAATCCATTTGACCAAACATCATTCCATGTGCTAGAGTGACCTCATCGCTGTGTATCAGTATGAAGGCTTTAAGAAAGAGCCTGCCCAGCTGGACTCACTCTTAATGGGCCAATTTGCTGCTCATTTTCCATTATCATAAGGTATGGAAGACAAGCTTCTCCATGTTAACCAGGAACCCTGCAAGGACAATGGGTTTTATTCCCCTCACCACCCCTGAATTCGCCTTCCGTTGCTCCAGGATATCTCTCCAAGCTGGTGTTGGGGGTGCCTGTACTCTCTGGGGAACATGCAGCAGAGAGGGCTGGTGCATCGGGTCTGAAGGTCCGCAATTCCCCTTAACCTCACAGCCAGCCTCCTCCCAACCCACCACACCACAGCGCCCAAGACCTTCCCTGCAATGGAGTCCTTCCTCCAAGATTTTTCCTGTAAAAGGGCCTGGGAGCACACTAGAGGCATGATGGAGCTGGTCACGAGGGTAAGATGCAGCGCAGGGGGAAGGATGGAGGGGCAGAGCTGCAGAGCAGGGTGAGGGACTTTCCTTTGAGGAGGCAGAGCAGGCAGGGTAGGTGAGATGCAGTAAACGAGCTCATGTGCCAACGAGCAGAAGCCTTTAATTGCCCACATTCGTACAGAGAGACAAAGGGTGTAAAGTAATGAGTATTTACTCTTCTCCACCTGTGTACACACCAGAATTGTGTTTCTTTTAATGGGAGCTCTGTTCCAATTGCAGTCATTACCAACGTGAGACTTCAAGCTCAACACCATCTTTCTATTACCTCTGTGTGTGACGTGCTGCATTCCCGGTCTGCTCTCTCAAATGCCCCCTTCCTCTGGCATGATCCAGATAACCATCCCCAAATGTTTTTGGCATCCCCTCTGAAGTCTCCCCAGAGCCAGGCATGTTCACAGCTCCACAGGATCCAAAAGATCCTGGTGACGTTTCATTAATGGAGCTCGCCTACCCACGGATCCAATTTTGTCTGCTCATCAATGCAGTCGGCATGTCGTGTGAATAGCATATGCCACAGCAGATGGCATGGACTCAATTCCAGCAAACAGCTCTGGAGTGAAATCACTCATCTGCTCTCCCCTGCTTTGGATCGACCAGGGGTGTTGCTGAGAGAGAGGTTTGAGCTGAAAGGGGAAAAGGAGCAATGGCAGAAAAAGAGCTGAACTCTGGGTCAGTATCTTCATCACCCGGACCCCGCAAAGGACCCGCAGCTAAGCAGCCCCTGACTTGGCTCTGCAGCGGGTCACCAGCTGCTGCATTGCTCCCAGCAGCCAGCAACGATGATGTTTCTCCTGGTCAGCCCCATCGAGGAGGATCCGGAGGGCTCACACAGGAGGTGGGGAGGTGTTTAAACCCCAGCACTGGACACAAGTTGTTGTGGACATCTCAAGGTACTTTCATGATGCATCTTGTAACCTACTCTGTTGCCTTCCTTACTTGCTAATCTCTGCTCCTGCCTGCCTGTGTCACGTTGTCTGGATGCTCCTGGTTTGGGCTGCACACCTACATACCATCTTAACGAGCTTTCTGCTTTCCCAAGCATATGGTCTTCAATCAGGATGCAGTTTCCCAAGCAAAGTTTTCTCATGAACTTTCTCCAACTATCCATTGATTAAGGAGTTTGGTCACAGCTACCAAGACCTCCAAGGGTTTCCTGCACTAGAGTTTGTGTGTGCTCCATCCCCAACAGGCATGTGCACAAACTCATCCCTTCATCCCATTTTCCACCATGGCTGATGTGTCTTCACGTCACTTCATAGTGGGAGAAATTAGTTCAGTTCCTGAAAGGATTGTAGCAGCAATAGCATGGCATTTGGACCTACCCCATCCTGCGTATTAGTTGAGTCAATTAATTTGGGAGTGTTTCTGTGCTCCTGGTTTGAATCTCTGTCCCTTTGTATCATATAGCCTTTGTGTCTCTGTATTCTGCAAAGAGAAAGGCAAGCCTGGTTTTGCACAAGGTTTTCCTCCAATTCCACTTGTCCCTTCACTCACATACTGCAGGAGATTGTACCACATCTTACACCCCCCTCTGGTACCTCCACATGTCAGCTGAGAGAGGAGTGAGGATCTTACTCCTAGAGCAAAGCCTATAGCAAAGCAAAATCTCAAGTGAGGTCTGTAAATAAACTTCCCTCTGGTTCCTGGGGGTTGTAGATCAGATCATTAACATTCTCCACCAGCCTGGTCAGAGATTTGGATGGTGATCAGACAATAGTTCAGTGCATTCAATTTACAATGCAATTACATTTTAATAAGCTGTGACCCTTGAGGCAGGACCTGCCACCTGTCAGCTGAGCTCCAGCAGTGACCTCATCTCAACCGCGGATGGATGTGCTGCAGCTGAGTAGGTGGCAGTGGAGTAAAATACAATCTGTGGTAATTGTCCAGCCGGACCCTTGCTGTCTGACCTCAGCAAGTAGTGCAGCCAGATGCCTCAATTTCCCTTTTGGTATAATAAAGGTCTTATTTCTGGCCTTCTGAAGATGCTGCAGAGCCTTGCAATGTCCTTTGGCTCCCATCCCACTAGCCTTACAGGGAAGTAAGACTCTTTGCGGGAAGGGGAAAGTGTGCAAAAGCAAAACGTTATGTTCCCTCGTCTCCACCGCACCCTGACCTGGGCTGAGAACCATTCCCAGTGAGCTTTGCCCAGTTCTGACTGCAACTGAAAGACTGCCACTGGCTGCCACCATAAATAAATAAATAAATAATCCATAATCCCTGATGACAAATTCCAGAGAGACTCAAATTCCTTTATGAGAATGAGACAAGAGCTTTTATGATCACATTGCCTTGTTATACCTGGCTCCCTGTAGTGTCATATGCATGCTAAGAACCAATTTACTATGTATTTCCCTCTTTCTCTCTAGCAACATTAGGAAAAAACCAACTTCTAAGTATCCTTCCATGACCATAGCTGTTGTTTTTTTCAGTAAACATTTCCTCAGTGGTACTCAGGGACCCAATCCTTGCAGAAGGGCCAAAGCATCCGAGCATTGCTGAGGAGATAAGTGGGTTTTTGTAGTCCTTCCCTGGGAATAAAGGCTGAATGGTTTGATTTTTTTCTTTGTGACAGAAAAGGGTACAGAGTCTCCTGAGCATGCTGGACGCTGCAAGGATTACATGAGGCTTTTGTTTTACTTTTCTCAAGTGACTTACATCAGCAGAAATGCAGAGTCTCTGGCTTAAAGGGAGAGAGCCAATTGCTCCTGCAAGGTGATGATCACCTGGAGAGAACCTTCCCATGCCTTTTTCCCAGAATGATTTGGGTTTGATATTTTGGAGGTGTTTGGCTTTGGCGTTTTTTCTTTTTTTTTTCCTTAAACATGCATGGTACATTATCTGTTCTTTGAGACAGAGGAGTTAATGTCACCTGGAAGAATAACAGTGGGACTTGAACTAGGCACTGTGCTTGGTCAGACACTGGAACAGGCTTCCTAGAGTGGTGGTCGATGCCCCAGGCCTGCCAGTGTTTAAGTGCCATTTGGACAATGTCCTTCATAACATGCTTTAAGTTCTGGTCAGCCCTGAAGGGGTCAGGAGGTCAGACTGAATGATAATCATAGGTCCCTTCCAACTGAAATAGTTCTATTCTACTCTATCCTATTCTACTTTTGGTCTCCCTGTGGTTGGGGGATGTTGGACTGCAATGACAGAGACAGCCTCTACAGTCACTGTTAGATGCCTCGAGGTCTTTATAGGCGGCAGCAGCCTCCAGCCATCCCCATGATGTCTGGATTCATGTTCTTTAAGCACTGCACACCAGGTAATAACCCCACTGAGGACATGGCTCATCAGCAGGAAAAAAGCATCTTTCAAATGAGGGCGTTCTGCCTCATTATAGGGCTGGCAGCTCCACTCCACATCTCTAGGTTGGTGCTTTCCCAGTAATTGAGGGCTGCCAACCAGTGGAAAGTCTCTCCCTGAAAGTCCCCATAAGCCTAAGAGAGAGCTTCAAGAAGAGGATGGGTGTGCAGTGATACCTTTTTGCCTAAAAACTTTCTGGTTAGGGACTTTCTAAGCCGGATTGCATTCACTGTTCTGCTTTTCATTCCTCTGGTGCATTATTCTTCCCTGGATTCTTCAGGTCATAGGAAGCAGCAGTGCTGAGCTATTTAGACACTGGAAACTGCTGTGTCAGGACATTTTTGACGTAATCTCTGACTATGGATGTGTAGAGGGTTGTTACAATGGGCTCCAGAGGACTACATGGTGGAAGGTAATAGGGAGTTTTTTCCTTTCCAGACTCTTAAGGAGAGGATAGGGCACCTGGAATCAAAGACAACTGTCCCAAAGCACCTCAATGCAGCAAACCCAGCTCATCTGTGAACAAGCCACAAAGTCAGTCCTGAGAAATGATGGGAGCACCAGCAAAAGCAAGAGCCAGGTAGAAGAGCACTGCAGCACCTTTCATCCCAGTGACCTTTATTTCCATCATGCAGCTCCATACTTGGAACTTGATGGCTTATTTACCTTGAAAGGGGGTGAATGATGTATGGGGAAAGGGGATTCTTCCCGGGATCCCCCTTGCCAGGAGGGAGCTTCAAGCAGTAAAGTCTGAGCTCTTAAAGCCAACCTGGAAGGATACGTTTCACTTGTATCTTGTATTCTCTCCCTTTGGCTTTATTTATTTGTTATATCTCCCCCTTTCCCTTCTTGTAGTGCTCTCAGTCTCTTCTTTTTTCCTTTTCTTCCTTCTTTTCTAATTCAGGCTTTCAAAGACATCCTTGGCAGAGAGGAGGGGGAGAGGAGAAACAACCCCGCGGAAACTTCTTTCTTCTTTATTTTCAAGTTCGTTCAGAAGAAAATCAAGGATTGGGGAGAGGAAAAAACCCCACATGTTGTTAAAAACCCTGAAAATATGCTCCTGCTGCTTTCCTGAATGTCAGGGGAGTGTTGTCTGGCCTTGCACGCAGGGAAGGAGAACTTGCGCCTTGTGAAGTGTAATAAGGAACACAGAGCGGAATGGAAAAATCATTTGCTTGTGGCATTTAATTAAATATGTAAATTTGTGAATGGCCCTGAAATCATCAAATGAGCTGTCGTGAATTTTGATTTGATTTCCTCCACGGGCTTTCCCTCCATCCTCCCCCACTCCCTTTCCCTTTCATCAAAGAGGTGGCATGCGGGGATGGCTGAGTTGCTGTCAGACCTGTCCTCAGGGTTTCCCCAGGGGTGACGCACACACAAGGTGTTTTTATTCCCTGCACATCAGCCGCTGGTCCAAGGACGTAGCAAATGGGCACGTACTCTTTTGCTGCAGGGGATCCAATGCACAGAACATGGAGACAGGAGTGGTTCTCATCATCTGGTCCTGGAGCTTGGTGTGGTGCCACCACATCCCTGGAGAGGTGATACAACAACTGTTTGCTTACAATTTCAGTGTCCACAGTCCTGCACATCCACAAACCCAGTGTGCATCTGGAGGACTGGCGTTGCCTTGTGCCCTCTGCTATTCCTCGCAGAGAGCACCGCCACACCACCTCTTACCTGATGCACAACCCACATGGCCATGGACATGAAACCCCTTCAGTGAGGGGGCTTCAGACCCTTGTTGTGCTCTTAATCTACCTTGAGCTTGCATCCTGGTGCCACAATTCACATCATTTAGTCCTACCAAGGCACCAAGACTCCTGGTGTGATAAGCCCACAGCTTCAACCTTTTCCCACAGACTCAAGAGATTTAGGACATTGGGACTTCTAGCATAGGGTGCATTTCTCTAGAGGCCAATCCTTGCACAGCATGAATTGCTGGCCAACCTCCAAAAAGACACCATCCATATTCAGAGCTGGGATGCCCAGGAAGGTGACTTTGGCAGATGCAAGCTACCAAGTTGGTCCTTTTGACTTGCAGCTGACCAGACAGAATCTGGAGCTGCCTCCGCCTTCCCAGCTCAGCTTTTGGGCCTGATGTATGGGCTGTAGGGTTTAGGGTGAACATCTCCTGCTGATCCTTTTACCCTTATGCAGTCCCTGTTATTTGTAGTCCATCAAAGACTCTTGCCCAGGGCAAATGACACTACAGCTCTCATTTATCTCTGACCTGTTATCTGCCAAGCAGCTGCAATGGGGGTTCAGGTGGCAGAGCAGTTTTCCTCAGCTCACTGTGCTCATCCACCTGTTTTGCAGCATTCATCCAAGCAGGAGTGCAAAACTGAGTGGGCTTGTGTGAGAAACACCAGCCAAAACCAGAGAGAGCAGAGAGCAGCAGGGAAGGTTAGAGGCATTAGAGGACAGCAGAACCCCATGGCAGCCAAAAGTGAGTATTGAGTTCCAGAGGAAAAAATAGCATAGAAAAGGAAAAAAAAACCCAACCCAAACCAAAACAAACAAAAACAAAAACCACACACACACACAAAAACCCAACAACAACAACAACAAAACACCACCACCACCAAAAACAACAACAAATAAAAACACGGGTAAGAGGAGGTAGAGTTTGTGGTGAAAAGGCCTCATAGTGATGTTAATACAAGCCAGGAGTAAGATTGAAGCTATGTCCATGGTGACATGTCCCATGGCTTTTGCCATCAGAGCAAACCGTGAAGAGAGAACAGAGGTCTGACCCTTCCTGTGATTTTTTTCCCTAATTCCAGCTCTTACTGGAGTGGCAGATATGCCTGTAAGGTGGCCTCAGTCCCCCAAACATCCAGAAGCCACCTGCATCACCACAGCAGTGCCACCTTGACCTGTGCATTGTGAGCTAGCAGTAAGAAAAATCCTGAGATTTGAGCGAGTTTCTTTTAAAAGACACCAGTGTTTCACTAAAATACATTGTCAGGACATCCCTGCAACAAGTTCATCCACATTTCCACCAGCTCCAGGCTTTCCCCTCTTGGGTTGTTATGACATACCCAAACCTGGGGGTCACTTCATAGGGGCCGCTCCAGTTTTCCAGGGAGCAGAACTGAGCCCCATGTTTGTCTGTGCAGTTTCAGAAAAGTTGGACATCTTTTCCTGCCTTCCCAGGCTGCTTTAGATCTGTGGTGAACAGGTCTTGAGGTGCAAAATCCATCTTGATTTGGCACCGACAGCTGAGACATGATGTGAGCATAACCCCCAGAGTAAGTGTCGCACCTCCTTTGCCATTTCCAGAACCTTGAGGGAGATGCTGTGAGTGGATTGCTGACTCCCCAGGGACACCACCAATGATGTGTTCGGTTTCTTTATACTTGTGTCTGAACCAGGGAGAAGAAATCTGCCATGTGTCATGCAGGGACACATTTATCCAGACGAGATGCTGCACTGATACACTTGGAAAACAGCAAGCAGTGAAGGGGTGTCCTTTCAGCCCACTCCTATCGCCGGTTCTCCAAAGAGACCAGGGACTGCTCCAGCTGTGCAAATGAAATTCAAGAGACTTAATAACATTTTAATGCATGCTCTTAGCATTGAGGGTTAGGTTTTCCCTCCCCCTTCTTGCTTTTCCCTTGATGGTTATAAATGGAGGGTATGTCATTTGCTTGTACAGCTGCAAGGCCAGGTCTTTGGAAAAGGTAGGGAGGATGAGGGAGATTATTTTATCAGGAACTTGAAAGAGGCAAAAACCAGCAATATTCAGGTGTGCTGATTACCCAGAGAGCTCTAATCAGATACTAATCTATTCTGTCAGCCTGTCTCAGAAGTGATAAAAGTCTTCATGGCTCCTGGGATGAAATTGCACTGCCCCTTATGCCAGCCCCAGCACAGAGCTGTTTGGGTTATTGCTGGAGAAGACAAATCTGGTCCTGAGCATCTGCCCAGAGCTGCCAGTGGGGAATTGTCCACCCAAGACCTTTACCTTCACATGGTCTTGATCTTCAGGGAGGGGTGAAGTACTGTTGAGGCTATAGGAGGTGACTGTGAAGCAGAGCTCACTATTCCTTTGCACAGCCTCTCTGATCCAGCCACAGAGCAGTGAGAGAGAGGCTGGATGTTTGCTGTGCACTCCTTCCCCTCCTGGGCCAAAAACATGACCAGTCCCCCATCAACAGAGACTGTCCATCTCCTCATCTTCCTGGCTGTGCCACAAAGCAGGGTAGTCTTCCCAGCATCCTCAAGTATCTGGGCTAAACTCAGTGAAAACAACACAAGAAAAGAAGCCATTTCTTCCTATATGTCAAGAAACAGAGCAGACATAGGTGACCACAACCTACACCCTGGGACTCACCATGCCCATACTGAGCTTGACCCATCCAAAGACAACAGAGAAGAGTTTGGAGTGATGTTAAGGCAGAAAAATGTTGGGTTTGTGTAATACATCGTTCGGTTCCTGCCGCAACTCATGTGGGGGGAATGCTGTGTCATACCAGTGGAGCGAGCTCTCTGGAGGTGGCATCCCCATGATACTGCAGCCATGCTGGAGATGTTGCATGGCTGGCAGAAGTGGGATCTGACAGACTACAAGGTGCAAGGGGTGGCAGGGGGCAAATAACTGCAGCAAAAAAATGGGATGGCCTGGTTACATAATCAGTACAACTTTCTCTTTAATAGATCAGTAGAATTACTGTTTGGAAATGTGTCATTACTGAAAAAATATCTGCTACCAAGAAAATGTTTTGTAGCACAGGGCATGAACCCACGGTATATGCTAGGAGTAGTGCACAGCGAGGCAAAGAGCCACGGCACAGCAGACAAGGGGCAAGTGGCTGGGTTTTCCCAATTTGGAGAGTGCTGTAACGTGAAACCTCTGAGACACACACAGAGACGCAGAACATAGCCCAAATGCCAGCAAACTTTTGCCAAATCTCCTCATTGGAGAAATGGAACCAAATGGGTTGCAAATATTCTTCGCCCCCAGTGCTAACCAACCTGTTCAAGGTATGGCACAGGTTTTCTTCCCCAAACATCTGCCCCCAGCAAAACATCAGTGCTACCTCTGGACCATTCTCTTAAGCAAAGATTTGCAAAAGCTCCCAGGGATGATAGGAAGAGTACTTTTCTGATGCAGGGGGACCACAGGAGTGGTCCACACCCTAGGTGTGACCCTCTCTGCCTTTGGTATCCTTCAGCTCATCCTTGAACTTGCTGAAGACAGCAGAGCGTAGGCAGGAGAACTGTCAGCTCTCTGGAGATCTCCCATCATGAAAGACAGCAAAGTTTCATGAACAAATTTAATTCCTCTCCACAATACAACCCATGCCCTTCCAATGGAGTACCTCTGCAGGTCTGTATCTATAACACCAAGCTAGAAACACTTCCTCTATCCATTGACCCCCATGCATACATTTTCCACTGCACAGGGCTCTTGGAGAGTACAAGTTATGCAATTATTAGGTTCCTTCGTCCCAAATAAAATCATAGAATCACAGAAAGGTTTGGGTTGGAAGGGACCTTAAAGACCATCCAGTTCCAACCCCCCTGCCATGGGCAGGGACCCCTTCCACTAGACCAGGTTGCTCCAAGCCTCATCCAGCCTGCCCTTGGACACTTCCAGGGATGGGGCATCCACAGCTTCTCTGGGCAACCTGTCCCAGTGCTTCACCACCCTCTCCGGCAAGAACTTCTTCCTGATATCCAAGCTAAACCTCCCCACTTTCAATTTAACCCCGTTACCCCTTGTCCTGTCACTACAGGCCCTTGTAAAAAGTCCCCCCCAGCTTCCTTGTAGCCCCTTCAGGCACTGGAAGGTGCTATAAGGTCTCCCCGGAGCCTTCTCTTCTCCAGGCTGAACAAGCCCAACTCTCCCAGCCTGTCCCCATGGCAGAGGGGCTCCAGCCTCCTGAATATCTTCACTTCAGTTAGACTCTTCTACCCTCCCCTGCACAGTTCATTTTCTTTCCAGAGCCCTTGCTGGTTCCGTTTGTTTGAAGAAGCGCTGGATAGTGCCGTCAGGGAACAATGACACCGCTCACATTCCGTGAACCCAGTGCAGAAGTGCTTTGAAGATGTGGACAGCTGTGACAGCCTCCCAGGAAGGGCCTTTGTTCGACTTTGCAGCCAGACCTCTGAGTTGCTCCAAGTTCAGTCCAGGGGCTGGCTCACAAAATTCCTGTGTGTTACTAGTTCACTGCAGTTTCATTTTTTATTCTCCTCCCACCTTGCTGCTCTCACTTTTGGGAGCTGCTGCACCGAACATGTGGGTCTGGCCCCAGAGCAATCCTGTGGGATGTGCTGAAGCTGAGGAAATGTTCATAGTTTTCCTAAAGCAAAGTGTGATCATGTAGGGCATCTTCATCTCTCTGTTTGGAGTAAGACCTTTGAGAAATGCTCATTAATAGTGGGCACTCTCCTAGGATCCACCCCAGCCTGTCTGCTGACAGTCCCAGCAGACACTTTGGTGTCTAGAGCAGGGATGCTAAAGCCAGGAATGCTAAAGCCAGGGATGCAGGGAGGAGAAGGAGGTGAGGAGGCAGTAATGAAGGGTAGGGTCTGGGAAGTACCAAGATAACCCAGGGAGGTGGGACAGAGGGTATTTGGGGGAATGGCTGCTGTCATTGTGGTCACAGATGCAGAGGTGCCCAGAGGGTGTGGGCTGAGGAGGAGGATGAGTGGTGGGAATGAAGAAACCACTGGTGCATCATGATCCTCCTCTCCAAACCTCCCCTGCCAGGCCCTCAATCCAGCTCCCTTCAGCCTTTGGAAGGACTTTATGCAAAAACAACTAATCTATGCCAAATCTTTCCCTCTTTCTTCTTTCTTCCATTGCTGTCAGGGCTGGCTTGGAGCTACAGACTCTTCCCAAAATGAGAATGAGTGTGATGTTGTGTGCTGAGCTGCTAGTCCTTTCTCCCTGCTGGACTGGATTTCTCCTGACTTACTGAAGCTAAGCTTAATGGCTACAAAATGTTACAGATGCTCCTCTAGGATTTTTGAGAAACAAAGCTCCACGCATCCTGAGGGAATTAAGGCAGTAAATGTTAAAAATCTAAACAGTTTCCTAATTGCTGAGGGTGTCTGCTGCCACACTCATCCACTCTGCTTCTAAACCTCTTTTTGAAGCTACACAGCTCAGTGGGCTTTCTAGCTGGTCTCCTAATTTTGGAAGCTGAGCTACACTAGGATGAAAAGAAAAAACATCAAAAAAATCAATTCTTTTTTTTTTT
>NW_010237867.1:0-393 GCF_000690775.1 Eurypyga helias
TCCTGGCTGAATCCAGCACAAAAACAGTTTTTTGCTGGATCAGTGGCTCGTACGAGGCAAGCGGTTTGTAGAAGACCACGGGGCATGTTACAGGACGGCTATGACAGAGAATTACAGCTACGGAACGAAGTAATTAAAGCAATACAAAAGTGGAACCAAACTAACGTCGGTCGTTAACCCATTCCTCGGTATGGCTTTAAAGCTACAAAGTTAAACTAACATTGTGACAAATTCGAACGAAATGCCAGTGTCCCGTATCAGGCCCCACGGCGGCGCGGCGGAGGAGGGGAGGGCGAGTGCGTGCGCGGAGGACAGGTCTA
The DNA here is from genome assembly GCF_000690775.1 of Eurypyga helias. Classification (NCBI taxonomy): domain Eukaryota; kingdom Metazoa; phylum Chordata; class Aves; order Eurypygiformes; family Eurypygidae; genus Eurypyga; species Eurypyga helias. The sequence continues at coordinate 321 of NW_010237867.1, forward strand.
CCCGAGTAACGTCCGGGCGGAAAAGGGACGGGCGGCGCTGGGCTGAGGGTGATGCCGCGAGTACGGCGGCTCC
>NW_010237868.1:0-11187 GCF_000690775.1 Eurypyga helias
GCGTCTCCGCTAGCGAGAGAGCGCTACAGTACAGGGAAGGCCAGCAAATCCACGGATTCACTGTAAAGCAGGTAAGCTGTGCCCTTCACTTACTTCCCTTTGCCTTGTGTTTGTGTAGATGAGTTTTCCTGTGGCTGGAAGGGGCCTAAGTGAGAGGCAGGGAGTCTAAATATTTGCATAGACGCTTTGGGTGCTCAGTTAAAAAACGATACAGTAGCTACTTGTAGCTGTCTCCCTGCGACCAAATTCTTTAGGTAACGTAAACACATATTCCTATAGGGAGCTAGCTTCCCTATAGATAACACACCGGGTGTTTGTGTTTCTGCTACAGATGGTGAGCATTTGGTGTGGCCTTCTAAGCCCTGAGAGATAACTGAATGTCGCTGCATGCTGGTTTATGAAATACATTAATGTTTTATCTCCTAAGCTCCAATGGAAATAGTATGTCGAACTTCTTTACACTGTTTTAAAGAAAAAAGCAGAGGCAGAGAGTATAGGTAACGTGAAAACTGATTGTTAGTGACAATGCCAGTGGTAGAACTGGGTTTCTTAATTTTTTTTTTTTTCCCTCTTGCTGCCCTAATCGCTGGAATTTGAATGTATGACTTTTCTTTGTATGTTGGATCAAATTGTTCTGATCTTAATATCTATACCAGAAAAGTATAGTTCTTTGGTTGTAGTGTACTTGAATTTTTTTTTTAAGCTTTATTTTCTATTTGCATACATTCCCACCACCACCCCAACCTGTAGGAGCAAAGAATTTATCGAACACTGTATATGGCAGTACTATATATAGGATCAACAAACCAATCATTGCTGTATCATCCACGATTTATTTGACCTAGTTGCAGTCACACTGTAATACAGATGTTTTTTTCCAATGCAGGTGACAGCTGTTCCTGAGCTGTTTCTGACTGCAGTGAAGCTTAGTCATGATGGTACAGGAGCCAGGTATTTACATGTGGCTCGGGAGGACTCCAATAATCTTTTCAGGTAAAACATATATGGATAGCACATTCTATCTCAGCATCACCTTGTGGTTTCTAAATTGTAATCCAGCATCATAACTGAATTTTTCTGTGATAACAGAGAGGACAGCACTCCATTGTGGGACTTCCTTAAAGTTTTTCAGGTTGGAACAGATGCCATGAGGCCTGTTGTTCACCTGGCTGCTCAAAATTGGGTTAGCATTTAATTCAGGTGCAATTCCTCAGACGTTTATCCAGGTGATCCTTGTAAACTTCCCAACAGGTATTGTACAACTTCTCTGGGCAACCTGTTCCCAGTGTTTGATTGTCCGTATGGTAGGGTGGTTTTCTTTAGTATCAAGTTGGAACCTCCCTTGCTTCAATTTATGAACGTTGTGTCTTGTCCTTCCATCGTGTATCTGTGCAAAGAACCTGTCTTCATTGTAACCTCCTTGCAGGTATTGGAAGGTAACTACTGAGGCCCCTGATGCCTTTTTCTTCTTGTATTGAGTTTGCGTGGTGAGGTTTTGGTAGCTGAGGGCTACAGGGGTGGCTTCTGTGAGAAGCTGCTAGAAGCCTCCCCTGTGTCTGACAGAGCCAGTGCCAGCCAGCTCCAAGATAGACCCACCACTGGCCAAGCCTGAGCCCATCCGTGATGTTGGTAATGCCTCTGGGGTAATAAATTTGAGAAGGGGAACACACCAAGTCCCCCCCGCCCTCCACAAAATAAAGCAATTGCAGCAGAGAGAGAGCACAATGTGAGAGCAACAATTCTGCAGAGCCCAAGGTTAGTGGAAAAAGAGAAGGACCTCCAGGCATCAGAGCAGAGATTCCCCAGCAGCCTGTGGTGCAGACCACGGTGAGGCTGTCTGTGCTCTGCAGCCATGGAGGGTCACAGTGAGGCACAGACCCATCTGTAGCCTGGGGAGGACTCCATGCTGGAGCAGGGGGATGCCTGAAGGATGCTGTGACCCTGTGGGCAGTGTGCACTGGAGCAGGCTTCTGGCAGGGCCTGTTAACCGGTGGAGAGAGGAGCCCAGGCTGGAGCAGGTTTGCTGGCAGGACTTGTGACCTTATGGGGGACTCACATTGGATCAGGCAGCTCCAGAAGGATGACACTGCTGCAGACTGGAGCAGTTTGTGAAGAGCTGCAACCTGTGGGAAGGACTCACATTGGAGAAGTTCGTAGAGGACCCTCTTCTGAGGGGGCAACTCCATGCTGGAGCAGTGGAAGAGTGTGATAAGTCCCGAGTAGCAGAGTGTGATGAATTGACCACAACCCCTATTCCCTGTCCCTCTGTGCTGCTTGGGGGGTGAGGGAGAAAAAACCTGGAGTGAATTTGAGCCTGGGAAGAAGGGAGGGGTGGATGGAAGGTGTTTTAAGATTAGGGTTTAGTTCTCTTTTTTACTCTGATATGATTGGTGATGAATTTTTTTCCCAAACTGAGTCTGTTTTGCCCTTGATGGTAATTGCGGAATGATCTCTCCCTGTCCTTATCTTGAGCTGCCAGCCTTCCATTGTATTTTCTCTCCTCTGCTCAGCTGAGGAGGGAGAGTGATAGAGTGGCTTGGTAGGCACCTGGTCTCCAGCCTGGTGGGTCAACTCACCACACTTCTCCAATCTAAATGACCCATTTCCTCAGCCTCTTCTCACGGGGCATGGCTTCAGCCATTTTATGACTCCACTAAAGTACTTCAAATTTATTACCATGTCTTTTGTATTGGTGAGTCAAAAAATGGACTTTCTGATAAATTGCCTTATAGTTGCAAGATGTAAACCAGTTCTTTTTTCTATAACCTTCTGTGAAGTTTTTTTTCCTGAACCTTTTGGGTAAGAATGAAATGTTTAGTTACATGCTGAAAACTTCTGTTCCGCCTCCAGAAGTAGATGTGTGGAGGTACGCCTCAGAAGAGGTAGTGAACACTCAACCCTAGTCTTAAGAGCTCAGTAACTCTGCACTGTGCTGTATGACGTGTTAGTTATGAGGCAGTGATAACTAAGTCTCAGCTGCAGACAGGAGGTGGGTGGACTCCTCTTCACTGCATTCCTCTCTTCTCTCTCACAGCGTACAATTCCGAACCACTCCACTGGACAGCACTGGGATCCCACATATCCTCGAACACACTGTGTTATGTGGGTCGCAAAAGTATCCTTGCAGAGATCCGTTCTTTAAAATGTTAAATAGGTCGCTGTCCACTTTCATGAATGCCTTCACAGGTGAGCCCCAAGTAGCTAATACCTCTTAAAATGCATGAAGTTTTAGTGCAGTAGAGCTGTCAGTTCTCCTTAATTTGCCATTGATAGCTGTTACTATTAAGTGTGGATGTCGTGAGTGAGAGACTGAAAAACTAACAAGTCAAGGCAACAAAATAGATCTTGTTCATTTGGTGGTTACGAAGTCCCAGTAGAGGTTCACCTTTATGGTGTACAACAATGCTTTAACCTTCTGTGTATTCCTCAGGAATAACATGTATCATCTAGTAAGTTTCTTTTCCAGTTATTTATATAAAGGAGAGTTGAAAAATAAATGAGAGCAAAATGCATCTCAGACTTCGTAAACTCACCTTTTTACATTTATTTATGCGCAGCTAGTGATTACACGCTCTATCCATTTTCGACCCAAAATCCCAAGGACTTTCAAAATCTCCTGTCAGTGTACTTGGATGCAGCTTTCTTCCCATGTTTGCGGCAACTAGATTTCTGGTAAGATGTGGACAGATTAAGATGTATGCAAACCTTAAAAACCAACCAAACAAAAAGACCCAGCCGAACCACAAAACCCAAACCCCTCAAAGTTCCAACAAGTTCCTGTCATTTTTTTTTTTCAGGCAAGAAGGTTGGAGGTTAGAACATGAGAACCCAGCTGATCCTCAGACACCTCTAGTCTTCAAAGGAGTTGTTTTTAATGAAATGAAAGGGGCATTTGTAAGTTTTGTGGATTTTTGTTTTAAGATCTTATATGTGGCAAAGTGCCTTAAGCTGCGGGTTATCAATGGCATTATTGCACCAGGGGTTGCCGTTCTTTCTTTGTGAAATTTAAGTCCTTGGTCAAGTCAGCAGTCTGTTAGTTAGTAAAGTTAGCCTGTTGAAAGCTTGCTTCCCTATACAAGAGCACCTTGCTACGTACATGGTAACGTCACTAGTTTTATCCAAGCACTTGTGACTACAGAACAAAATGCTTATGTGTAAGTTAGAGCTCTGAGGTCTTATTGAGCACCTTTGATATTTAAAATGTGTTTTGATGACTTTTACTGAAATGTGGTGTTTTCCTCTTAAGACAGATAATGAGAGGATATTTGCACAGCACTTGCAGAATAAAATCCTTCCTGATCACACGTACGGTGTAGTGTCTGGTGGAGATCCATTATGTATTCCTGATCTTACGTGGGAGCAGCTTAAACAGTTTCATGCGACACATTATCATCCAAGCAATTCCAGGTATCTGAAATTTGTGACTGATTTACTAGTGTGTGAGCACTGTATTCATATTTTGGTGAGGCAAACCCAACAATACGGTGTTCCATTCACATGGCCAGCAACATAGATAACCTGTGCCCTCCAGCAGCTAGGACAGCATTGAAGCAAGGGATTTGTGTTAGGGGAGAGAATTGAAGGGTGAATTGGAAGCTGGGGTTACTGGGAGATGTCTGATTTTCTGGCATGCATCTACCTGTTGATCTGGTGACTTTGTTTACAAATGTTTCACTTTGAATTCAAATGGCCTGGGGGGAAATGGAACATACTAAGAAGTACTAGGCGGTAATGTTAGGCAGTTCTGACACAAGTTGTGCAGATAAGTTCAGGAGTTCCTATCCTTGAAGTCATCTTAAAGTTATAAAGAGAAGTTACAAATGAATGGCTGTTCATTTGCTCCCAAATCACTGTATCAGGTTCTAAATAATGGGTATTTGAGTCAGATACTAGTTCTGTTGGTACTAATAAGATATTTAAGAAGTCAATTTGAAAGTGATATGGAGGGAAATCTGTAGTATCGTTTCTTCTGTACCAATTTCGTGACCAATGTGTTAGTCTGATTAATTCACTTATGGAACATAAGCTTGTGTTGTGGTAGTAGGATGATAATGTTTTTTCTCATCATCCCAAGTATTATACTGTACCTGTGTCTAGATTTTGGTCAGGGGAATAACACTTACCCGAGACATACCTTGTGGTCATACTTAATCCTGGGAAGTCAGCAGTGTTTCTTGTAGGTGTGGGAGTGTGCTTGGTAGTCTGACCTGCAGAACCCAGCCATGTTCTATATATCAGTTGAGACATGGATCATCATATTTTATACATCGTATGTGAAGACGGTAGAACTTTTGTCTTTTGAAACGGTAGAGTGCTGGGATTCTGTCTTCAGTTATTACTAATTTTTCTTAGAACATTATATATTGCCGCTATCAAACAAATTCTAGGTTTTTTTGGCCTCTCAAGCATACAACAGGGGCTGAAAAATGGGGGATTTTACCAGGAGATCTGAGAGCTTTATGTATGTGGCAAACTGGTGGGTCTTTAACCTGGGGGCCTTACAAAGCATGTTCCAGATGTGACTGGATCATTGGAAAACGTATGAAATTCAGAATGTAATAAAAGCTGTTACTTTAAATTTCATATAAAATCTGATGCTTTAATCCCAATCTTTCATATGAAATGCAGATTTTTCACTTATGGTAATTTTCCACTGGAGCAACATTTGAAACAAATACACGAGGAAGCATTGATAAAATTTGAAAGAATTGAATCAAATACTGACATCCCAAAACAGAAACTCTGGGAAAAGCCTGTAAGTAAAAAAAAAAAAAGAAAATTGAAGTGAAACAAACAAAAAGAAGTAGTGCACATCCAATCCTGGAATTGCAGAAACTGATATAACATGTTAATGTTTTAGCCCAGCCTGCTGGAGTTACTTTTTTCTGTTTAGAAGAGAGTGTGTGTGTGTGTAAATGAGCTGAAGTATTTTTATTTTTGGTTACAGCAGGGAAAAACTACATTTACTTTTGAATTTCAGTAACATAATGATTGCATGCAGATGTTTGGGGTTTTTTGTTTCCAATTTTCTAGTCCCTCAGCATTTGGAGCACTGAAGCATTTATTAATTAATGGAAGGCTTTCAGTGCTACTTATAGAAATATTGATACTTAGTGTCAGGAAATACACGCTCTGATGGTACCTTAACTTCCAAATGTTGGTGTAAAAAATAACTTTTTCCATTCTCTCCCTCCCCCCTGCCTTGTTTTGCCTCCCTGACTTGTCTAGAAGGAAAAGCATTTCTTTAAAACCCAGCTCAGTGTTATGTCCAGATTTTCTTGATCCTCTCCCTTATTTTCTACTTTTAAAAATAAACAAACAAACAAAAAGCCCCACACGAATATGAGATACCACTCATATTTTTGAAGATACCCTGTGTTTGTTTATTCATGAATATTGAATTTACTCATGAGTATCTGTAAAATTATGTGAAATCTTTGGAAGGAATATGCTATTAAGATGCACGCAGTCACTTTTTATTTGTTACTTCTGCTCTGAGTTTAGTCTACATCAAACATATTATTCTAATTTACAGAGAGAACACAGCGTAACGTGTGGCTTAGACTCGTTTGGTGCCGATCCTTCCAAGCACACCACGGTCAGCGTCAGCTACTTGTTGGCAGAGTAAGCGTATCAAAATGAAATTCTGAGTCAAAGGCTCATTTTAGAACTTTAAGCAAGATGCAGGCAAATTCCATGTCCCCCAGTCCCTCTTCACAAATGTCTTTAAATTAAATAATGCCGTGGGAAAGCTAGACAAATCCTCCTACAGGAAATAGAAGTTTAATTACTAAGCACAATTTTTCCTATATTTTTCTTCAGCTAATAGACATAAGGAAAATCAGCCATTATCCTATAAAAATCTTCAGTGGATTAGACTTCTGGGATTGCTGGCTTCCTGACTTTCAATTTCCTGCCGTGTGCAAGCTTTTCTGTATGACCCTGCTACTAACTTCATCTACCCTTGCAGCCTAATTTAACTTGCTTTGCACCTAGTTATAGTAAGTGAATGACACAGAACACCCTTAGTTCCCTAAGGTCTGGTGCAGTGTTCATAACTGATTGCTTCCTCCTTCCTCCCCAGCGTTGTTTTATAGAAGTGATCTTCTGAAATTAACTGGGTGTCACATATTCATAGCTTGATGTTTTTTAAGAGCTATTACTTTTTCTTTAGTATTACAGATACTTTTGAAACGTTCACACTAAGCCTGTTATCTTCACTGTTGGTTGATGGGCCGAATTCTCCTTTTTACAAAGCCTTAATTGAGTCTGGTGTTGGTACAGATTTTTCTCCTGATGTTGGGTAAGTGTTGCAATTTCCATTTCATCACTGTAAGAAATATTAGAAAAGTTACGAACCACTGTGAAATTGGGAGAAGTCATCTCTCATATAGGCAATTTACATCAGAATAATCTTACTTAATATTAAAACACCCTGAGAGCTGCTGCTGATTAACTATAAAGCATTCTCAAGTGTAATTTTTGGCTTGTCAAAATAATTCAGTAGAAGCTATGTCAGTTTAAACAAAGTTGTATCATTTAAGGCTTATGAACAAGAAAAACGGGTAGATAAAAACATGGTGTACCTTTAGTGCCCTAATTTACTTGGGATTTTCATCTTGGCCATTTAGTATTGCTCAGAAAAGTTTGCTAGCTCTTCAGTGTTGTGTTACCTTTTGCTTTTTTGCTTTAATTCTGTAATTTTAGTAGTAGGAGGGTTTGGCACAAATGTGCTTTTGTGCAGTTAGGTGCCATTAACCTGCCATCGCCTCAGTACAGGGGATGTTTCTGCCAACACTTCCTTACTCAAGATGTAGCTCTTGCAGCCAGTCTTGTGTGTTTGCTCTGTGCTGCAGACTAAGGGTGGGTGGATTGTCTTCACCTGACTACAGGCTCAGCTGCTCATCATAGTTTGGTTTTATTGTCAGTGGAAAGAAAGAAGCACTTTCAGTGTGTGATTCATCTGACTGATTTTTAGACTTGACAAAAATCATGCCTTCCTCTCCACCGGCTGTCTCAGATGTTGGAGTGGGAAATCTTAATATACTTATTTTAATGCCTTAGGGTACTCTGCCTGGCTTGAACTGTCTCTGCATGAAGTCACAGGCTTCCTGTGGGCAGTGTCGTGCATGCCAGTGCCGTGCAGACATCTTACAGGGCATGGCAGCAGAAATCTATATTGAGACACTGAAGTAGTGATGCAGTTATATGTTTTGTCTGCTGAGTCTTTTCCAGGTTGACCGTATTAATATGGTGTTTCACTGTGCAGAGTTGGCTTTAATTTGCCTTAGTGACTGTGCTGATGAATCAGTCTAGAAGAATGTTTTGAGTCCAGAGATCAGTATTCCAGAATTAAACAGCTGAGTCTGCCACTGAATTCCTTATTGTAGTTTTTAGACATGGAATAGTGGATGTTTTGAGTTGATGAGCACCCTTTTTTGTTTGTTTGATGGCTTTGGTTCAAACTGCTGGGTGTTCTGTATTTCTGCAAGTGTTAGTTTTTCTCTCTAAGGATGAGTTTGTATGTTAACCCTGCTTGACAGCTTGGACAAAATTATCTTCTTTTTTTTAAGTACCATTGGAAATAATGGCAGCAAACATGGAACACTTCACCTTCACCACTTATTTACAAATACTGCTTTAAAAGTACCATTCCACTCTCCCACTTCAGTAGAATGTATGTGTTTTGATGTTACAAGCAGCTAAAATTTTCATCTTAAAGGGGACTTCTTTACCTGAAAGTACTTATAGATGAATGGGAGAGTGAACAGAAATGACCAGCTTTTCTTCTCTAACTGTTTTTTCTTTCTCTAATATCATATGCCCTATGTTTTCTTAACAGTGTGCTACTACTACTGAAATTGAACAAAAAATGCTTTTAAGTTCTGTTTCTTGCCTCTTTGGTAATTATTTTTCTTTCTATGTAGCGTTTTAAATCCTGTGTGTATGTGGAAATGGTGTGTGTTTTCCCCTTCTGCCTTTGCTGACAAGTTTAATGTTCATAATGTTCAAGTTCTAGTACTTGTCACCAAGTTGAAGATGTTTTATTCTAGGTTTAATGGCTCAACAAGAGAAGCTTATTTCAGTGTGGGTCTGCAGGGTATTGCCAAAAGAGACATTGATACTGTGAAACAGATAATTGCAAGAACAGTTGATGAAGTTATTGAGTGAGTAATGCTAAATTTTTGAGACTACTGTTAGTTCTTTCATACAGTTTTTTGCAATTAGATTATTAATAATATATTAACATATAGGCATGTAATAATACAGGCATGTACATACTAACATGCCTTAAAAATTTAGTTTTATTACAGTAAACGCACCAAAGAAATATTGTTCAATACTCTTACGTATCTGCTACTTCCTCTCCTGTACCGTATTCATCAGCATAACTTTCAGGAGTTTAATGATATTAGTGCAGTTTCACTAAATGACACAGCATAAGATTACTTCATATCAATTTTAATTCAGTGTGGAAGACATTATGTTGTAATGCTTCCTTTATCGATGTTATAATTAATTTTCTTAACTGCATTTAAAGTGATTAGCGTTAATGGATATGATTTCCTTTTCTCATCACCCCTTCCCAAAGGAAAGGATTTGAGGAAGACAGGATTGAAGCTCTACTTCACAAAATTGAAATCCAGCTGAAGCATCAGTCTACAAGTTTTGGACTTGCCCTGACATCTGTAAGTCTATACGTGTGCCCAGTTGTTGTGGTGTTTTAGGAATGGATAAGAGGCCTACCATCTACAACTTTACAAAATATGAGGTCATTTTGTAGGCCCTCGATATGTAAAACTTTTCACTTAAGGGCTTTCCTTTCCGATGTCATGTACATCTTTCTTCCTCCTTTTCAGTAGCCTTCAAACTATCGCTGGACTCCACACGGTATGACTTAAATCAGGCAGTGAGCCTGTTGTCTTTGCCTGCTTTGATTACAGTAGGACTGGTTATTTATGTAAGAGAGGCAGGCCACACTGGCTCTTGGAAATGTATGTTTTGGCCAGATGCCTACATGTTTTTAAAAGTCAAATAGATGGACTATGTTTTTCTAGGGGAATTAGGGTTGTACTGCTGAAATTCTGTTTCATAATCCACAAGTGAAAATGTACACCAATTCTTGGCTTAAAATTTTGATACCAAAGCTGTTACAGAAAATGTTTTCCACAGCAGAATACAGTGTCTTTGAAAAGTTTGTAAGTTGTAAATTTGGGAACAAGTTTAGCTGCAGTATTGGCAGTTTGGAAATCAGGGCCTCCTACTGCCGCTCGTTCTCCAGTGTCCTCTGTTTTTTCCTGATCTGCAGCAACTTCAGTTGCTTAGCAGCTATTCTGCTTTGTATCTGAAGTGGTGTCTCCTCTTCAGCACGAGCAGGAGTTCATACCTTTGGCATACAAAGTTACCTACAGAAGCAGGGCCCTGAATTAACAGAGACTTGTAAATGGGAGAGCACAGCAAAGAGCTCTTTCAAATCAGGCAGTGAAATGGACAAATTGTGGGTATTTAACTGCCTGCCATGTGTCATAGTAGGATCAGGCAAAATGTGCCTGACTTTGATAGCTAATACTTCTAGCATGTCTTCAGATTGTGTGAGTAGTTCTGTCTCATGAAATATTTACACATATATGTTATCTTTCAATAAGTCTTGAAGTTGATTCAACTGTTAGGATTTAATTCTAAAACGGAATACTCTTAAACAATTCTTGCTTGTAATGACCAGTCATGCAGCATTTGGTGTTAGTACTCCCATAGAGGAGGTTTTTATTTCAGTTCAGTTTCCTGCGGTTATGTTTTAGAAGTTGACCTTGAAAAGGGCCTGAAAAGGGGCCTAGTCATAACTAAAGTAATCACAGAATGGTTTGGGTTGGAAGGGAAAGCATCTAGTTCCACCCCCACTGCCATGGGCAGGGACACCTTCCACTAGACCAGGTTGCTCCAAGCCTCATCCAGCCTGGCCTTGAACACTTCCAGGGATGGGGCATCCACAGCTTCTCTGGGCAACCTGTTCCAGTGCCTCACCACCCTAAGCATGAAGAATTTCTTCCTTATGTCTTATCTAAATCTACCCTCTTTCAGTTTAAAACCATTACCATTTGTTTTGTCAGTACAGGCTTTGGTAAAAAGTCTGCCTTTCTTATAAGCCACCTTCATATATTGACAGGCCACAATAAGGTCTCCTTCCAG